>NW_026510911.1:0-49998 GCF_027579735.1 Bombina bombina
AGCCAATAAACTAGGTATTAAGGCTTCATTGCACCACTAAAATTCTATGAGCAAACCTCCTCACTCTCTTCTGCAAAGCAAACAATCAAACAATCCTTGTAGGTGGAATCACAGGCTTTTACATTTATTTAATTCATGTCATTTACATTGTACATTTAATTAATTAAGACAACCTAAAGGCACACAGGTATAATGTAATAGGGAAATGACACAGTTTGTTGGCAAGAACCACAAGCGCAGAGATTGAAAAGCCAGTAGTTGTCAGGTTGGTAGAAGAATAATCTGTGAACAAGCCTAGGGTCAAAATCAGAAGGTCAGTCCAAAACTTAGCATCAAAGTGGAGGGCTATAGCGGGTGCAGTAGTCAGGACAAAGTTCCAGGGTTTTGTATGGGCAAAGTTCAACCATTTTTAAAAAAATCTAATTTCCTTACAGACAAACATAAAATTGCATTATTGGCAACGGCAATGTCTTTATCAGTTGATTGATTCCTGTGTAAGCCAATAAGTGTGTTGTTATTTGCCAATATTGCTCCCATTAAATAAATAAATAAATAAATATTTTTGTGCAACTGCTGTCTTGCAGCAATTGCACTTGCTGCTACTTTATTAAGTTTAAAGGGTCACTTTGAGATTGAGATTATTTATTTTATCCCCTTTTCCGGAAATTGTGAGCTTTTCAATTCATGTTAGAAATGGAAGTGCAGCCATTGGCTGCACACTCTAGTGACATATTTATAACTGTTCCTAATTGGCCACAGCAGAGAAGGTAACCTAAGTTACAACATGGCAGCTTCATTTGTTTTATAGACGCTTAAACTTTACACTTAGTTTATCAATATTTAAACAGCTAATAAAACTTTAAATAACAAATCTACATGTTATTCTGAGACTAATCTTTTCTATGAATGCATCATTCTCTATCTAGCATTTGTTTAGTGTTTAATGTTGCTTTAAGCTGCTGTACAGCTACTCGTCTGTTATACTGAAGATGTTCCCCAAAGAAAATAGTGGTTGAACGCGTTCTTCATTAACAAATTCACCATGATCCCCAAATATTGGAAAAAAACTAAAGATTTTTTGTTAATGCGACAAACTATTCATCCAATAATTTTTTTTCGTCTGTGGTTATGTTTATATTTAAAATATAAAAAACAAACAAACAAAAAAACATGAATTATTATTAGCTTCTCTATGTCTGGTCAAGTAATTATTAAGCTTTGAAATTCACCCCTTCAAAAATGTAGTAACCATAACATAGTTACCACAAGTTGTTTTTTCTTAACGCGACACTGAACCCACATTTTTTATTTCGTGATTCAGATAGAGCATGCAATTTTAAGCAACTTTCTAATTTACTCCTATTATCAAATTTTCTTCATTCTCTTGCTATGTTTATTTGAAAAGCAAGAATGTAAGTTTAGAAGCTTTCCCATTTTTGGTGAACAACCTGGGTTGTCTTGCTGATTGGACAGCAACAATAAACAAGTGCTGTCTATGGTTCTGAACCAAAAATTGTCTGGCTCCTTAACTTAGATGCATTATTTTTCAAATAAAAAAAGCAAGAGAACGAAGAAAAATTGATAATAGGAATAAATTAGAAAGTTGCTTAAAAATGCATGCTTTATCTGAATCATGAAAGAAAAAAATTGGGTTCAGTGTCCCTAAAGGGACAGTATAAATACATTTATTTTTTTATGATTCTGATAGAGCATACAATTAAAAAAAAAAAAAACTTTCTAATTTACTTCTATTATACAACTTGCTTTCCTATTCCATGGAGGAGCAGCAGTTTGAATAAGTTTAGGTGCCTGAGTTAAATATATTATAAAACCCAAACTTCAGGCTTCCATCTATTCAGACGGGGCAAACTCAAGAAAAAGAGGCTCTTGGTATATGTCATCAAAATATAGGCAACATTTACCAGTCACTAACTGGGAGGTCCTGTGTCTCCTCGCTGACAGCTGATTGTCATAACAATGACAAATACCTCCCAGTATTGGTTCTAATCTGGGGATTACAAATTTTTTCAAGAGGCCTATAATACCCCCTCATCATAATAATATATATGAAAGAGTGAGGTGTCACAATTCAAATAAGGGGTTCATGTCCTTATAGTTATAAAATGATTATCATATAAAGAGGGATCTGTCTATGCATTGCCAAATTTTAAAGGTACAGTCTAGTTGAAATTAAACTTTCATGATTCAGATAGAGCATGCAATTTTCAACTTTCCAATTTACTTTTATCAGAAAATTTGCTTTGCTCTCTTGGTATTCTTTGTGGAAAGCTAAACCTAGGTAGCTTCATATGCTAATTTCTAAGCTGTTGAACTGCCCCTTATCTCAGTGCTTTTAGACAGTATTTTACAGACACTGCTAGTTGTGCAATATAGATAACATTGTGTTCACTCCTGTGGTGTTATTTAAGAGTCAGCACCGATTGGCTAAAATGCAAGCCTGTCAAAAGAACTGAAATAAGGGGGCAGTCTGCAGAGGCTTAGAAACAAGGTAATCACAGAGGTAAAAAGTGTATTAATATAACAGTGCTGGTTATGCAAAACTGGGGAATGCATAATAAAGGGATTATCTATATTTTTAAACAATACAAATTCTGGAGTAGACTGCCCCTTTAATGTGCACTGTAACTGTTTGCTACATTTACTGTTTAAGCAAGCAATGTAGTAGCTTGTTCTGGGATGAGTGAGGAAGCACGCATGTGTGAGAGAACATTTAAATCCCACAAGATTATGGCAAAATTCCACAAGATCAAACAAAGCAAAGTTAGCTCTGCACTGATTGGCTGTTCATTTTCTTCTCCCCATGCAGATAAAAGTAGAAAGAGCAGCTAAATGGTAAATGCTCCCAGGGCACTTGCTAGAGTTTTAAAATAGGAAAAAACATGGGTCTTTAAACTTTTTTCCTCTCACAATGACATCAGGGGTAAAGGGGAATTTATGCTGAGCATTATGTACTTTTTATGTTGCACTGAAAATTATTTTTTCTGCACAAACAGCTTGTTAAAACTTACACCGGTCATTAGTCAACCAATGTTAATTTGTGTTTCAAATAACACAAAAAATAGCTAATATTTAATTATTCAGAGCTCCTGATTTAAAAACCCCCAAAGACCCCCAAAACCCCCCAAAGACAAACAACCAACAGCCACGTACAATTGTTTTCTCTTATGGCTTTACATACACAGTAGAAACCTTTCTTGATAAAAAATTGAAAACAAAGTTTATGCCTTCTATGAACAAAATACCACAATTAGTGGTGAAAGCATCAGATAAAGGTGGAAATGTTGTCATTTGGGAAAAAGAGGAATATATACAAGAAGCATGTAGACAACTTAATGATAAGAAGTGTTATAAACACTTGTTCTCTAACCCCACTTCCCAATTTTTGAGCAAATACAATGATATGATCAAAGATGCCAAAAGTAAGGGTATCATTAGCCAAAAAGAATGGCAATTTCTACAAATTAAAAATCCTAAAGTGGCAACTTTATACCTATTACCCAAGGTACACAAAAATAAATGCAAACCACCCGGGAGACCGATAGTCTCAAGTATTGGGAGCTTGTGCGAACAAGCAAGCAGATTTTTAGATCTATATCTTCGTGATATTGTATTGTCCCTTCCCTCCTTTACCAGAGATACCATGGACATCCTGAGTAAAATTAATGATATTTCACTTGAAGAAGACGCTTTATTAATAACATGCAATGTTGAATCGCTATACACATCTATTAAGCAGGACAAAGGCTGCGAAGCAGTGAAATATTTTTTAGACATGGAATCCAATGATAGAAAAGAACGAAATGGTTTTATCCTCAAACTATTGCAATTTGTACTCAAACACAATTTCTTTGTGTTTAATGAAAGATTCTATTTACAAATTCAGGGTACCGCGATGGGCTCCTCATGCGCACCTACATACGCTAACATTTACTTGGGTTGGTGGGAACGTGAGATTGTTTTTGGAGAAGATTTATTCCACTATACTAAATATATTAGTATGTGGTGCAGGTATATAGATGACCTGTTTATTATTTGGACAGGAGCGCTACTCAGTTTAAAGAATTCATAAGTATTCTTAATAACAATGACCTAAACCTTAAACTCACGTATAACATAAGTGTACAACAAGTAGAGTTTTTGGATATCATGATACATAAAGATGAACAAAATAAACTGAAAACTGATGTTTACAGAAAAAAGACTGCCACCTAGTCATTGTTACAATATGACAGTTATGACAGACTAAGAGAGCTATCCCAACAGGGGAATTCCTTAGAATTTGAAGGAATTGTACAGAAGATTTAGTATTTTACCAACGAGCAAAAGAACTCAAGATTTGATTAAAAGAGAGAGGATATACACGCAAAGTAATAAGACGTTTCAAAGAGCAAAGAGAACATCTAGAGATTCCTTGCTAATCCCAAAAAAAAAAAAAACGGATGCTGTTAAGGACATTGTTAGATTTGTCACTACATATAATGCAGAGCATCAAATTATAAGTGGAATATTAAATAGTCATGTTGATATCCTTAAATCTGACCAAGTTCTAGCTCAGAGTATAGGTGACAGAATCAGAACTAGTTGGAGGAGAGCACCAACGATAGGTAACAAACTAGTACAAAGCCATTTTATAAGGAAAAAACCCAGCAATAAGAAAATATGTGGCACTTACACATGTGGATCATGTAGTTTCTGTAAGTACATTCACAATGAGAGGGAGTTTATTACCCCTACAGGAACTAAACACATGTATGGATTTGCAAATTGTAAAACTAGGAATGTTGTATATTGCCTACTATGTGATTGTGGTAAAAGGTATGTAGGTATCACGACCCGAGAACTTCGTACCAGATTGGGGGAACACATTAATAGTATCAAGAACTGTGCAACTGATATGACAAATAAGAAAGTGTTAACCCCTGTCGCTAGACACTACCTGAGAATGCATGGTACCAAACCCCTTTTGAAAGTCTCTGTTCTCCAGGTAATCAAACCAGGAATAAGGGGTGGAGATATTGAATCCATGTTACTCCAATCAGAATGTCGATGGATCTTCTGGTTAAACACAATGGCACCGGAGGGTCTAAATGAACAGGATGGATTTGGGTCCTTCTTATGAGAGATAAGTAATATTGCTCAAAAGTATCAGCGGGGATCAGCATTATCCCTGACATTCTCTATAACTTAGATAATAATTTAGGTAGCATGACAATTAAAATTAATAAAAATTGAACTAGTCCCCATCTTTATTCCGAAATATGTATATATTATTGTCTTACCTTTTCGTTGATAGAATATCTATTATAACTATTCATGGCAACATCTTCCTAATATTTATGCACTTAATATGGGAATTATTTTGTTCCCACTAGATTGAGTAATCAGCACCACCAAATCTCTTTTTCTTTATTATTTTAGCACATATATAGATATGCCCTGTTTTACCAAATAAATATCTATCATCGTTCTTGTCATTCCTTTAACATCTATGGTCTGTATGACAAAGGACAGTATGGTCACTATCATGCATTGGGAGTACCGTTTCTGATATATGAAAATGTATTTTGAATCAAATAATTTTTCCAATAGTGTCAATGAGCATTATATGATTTGTCAAACTTTTACATGTTATCCTCTCAACCACACAAATCATCATTTTCACTTTGTTGTATAACTGCAATAATGCAACATACCAGAAATACCTGTAATTGTGGGCATAGAGTAATCTAAATAATACATGCTTACCTACAACTTTAGGATAGCTAAATGGGAAATATATCTCACTCATCTCTCAGGAGTCTTTTAAGTTATTGAATAATGGTAAGCGGCTAAACAGGAATACTTACTCTATATGAAAAATATATTTTTTTAACATAACTCATGCACTCGCTCTGGTACTGTTAATTACTTATTCGGTGTGTGCCTACCAATTACATAGATGTTTCATGCAATAAAAAGACTACACTCTGTAATCTAACTGAGGATCGTAATTTCCGGGCTATATGATAGTGTATGTGCTCAATTCATTCTTTTGATGCCATCAGTCTAATACACAGATACCATTTGCGTAATCCAGTACTTAGATAATGTTATTTCCTCTATCTTACATTGCTCTGTATAGCATTAGATATACTGGTGTTTGTTTATGATTATGACGTCATCCGGTCATGTCTAACCATGTGACGGTCTTTGAACCAATGAGATTAAGGCTTCAGTGATAGGCGGTTTTAGGTGGGTGTGTAATCACACTCTCTTATGATTGGCTACTTGTTAAATAAAGACAGGGGGGTCAGCCCAAATCGGGTTTGCCTTTGATAAAGCCGTGCTAACGGCGAAATGCGCATCAGGCGTATTGGGTGTTAGTTTTACCCCCATAATAGTCTCTCCATATTAGCTCTGTTTAATTGAATTCATGGAGGCAATGTCCTCATAGCGTGTCCCTAGTCACACAGAACAGTGCTTACCTGGGCTCCAGTATTGCATAGACCAGATTAATTTGTGACAAGGTCAATCCTCTTTTTTAGTTAGAATCTTTTGCAATACGTGAGCCCCTTGTTTTGGTCTGCGCTGAGCTGTGTGGCTTATATTGATTTATTGATTCCTTGGTGCCTTATATGTAATTGGTGGAGACTAACACCCTATGTAATATACTCATATATTTTTTAATTTAAGTTTTAACACACACATCTCATATCTACACATTGTTTGTTGTATATGATATTTTATATTATCCACAGTAAAAGTTAAGTTTTAATTAGATCCCTGATTTCAGGTGATCTCCCTTGTCCTTACTTAGGATTTGTATTGATATAGATATTCTTTGAGTGCTGAGTAACTGTCACACTTTATTCTTTCTTGTCTTTACATACAAAATGCATTTACTCTAAAAATTGCTGATACTAGTTTAAATTGTGAATTAACATTTTATTCCATCATTATTAATGCATGTAGTGTTATAAACATTATGAAGACATAAAAAAAGTAAATTTTTTATTATTTTTTAAAGCGGGTCTGAATTAGTAAAAATCAAACATTTTAGTTCAAAACTTTCTCAGGGAACAATGCTCTCATGAAATTAAACATATGCTGCCTTGTACAGATGGTCCTCTGGAACTACCTATGGGCAAAGATTATAAATATATTTATAATTATGGATGACTGGCAACTTTCTTTTCATTTAGACAAAGCTCAGGATTTAGTGCATATTTAAGCCCTCCTGCTACAACATGACTTTTGCTTTTGAAGAGGAGAAAAATGAAGAGGCAGGTGCCATACTGAGCATATTATTGCCATTTCCCTAATGTGCTGTGTTCACCAGCTTGCCCCTGATTTATACACTGATGAGTCCACCTGTCCATAAGTAAAAACTACTTTAAAGGGATATAAACACTAAGGACCAGATTAAGAGTTGCAAGCTAACAGTTACTTGGGAGCTATATAAGGTTTATGTAGTGCTTTTATTTCAAGTTGAAAGTAAACACAAACGCTTGAGCACAACTGAATTTAACGCACACCAAGATAGCGCAACCTCAGAGCTATGGTTAACTGTTTCGCAAAACAATAAAATGTTTAACAATACACATCAAAAATACATTAAAAAGTAAAGTACATAATAACGCTATCTAATAAAAATGTTTAAAAAAATAATTGGTCAAAAAAGTTTTAATGGCTCAAAGAAATGAGGCAGGCAAAGGGCTTTAACATTGAGATACATACATATACATGTTTAAATACACTGTGTGCAGAATTATTAGGCAAATTAGTATTTTGACCACATCATCCTCTTTATGCATGTTGTCTTACTCCAAGCTGTATAGGCTCGAAAGCCTACTACCAATTAAGCATATTAGGTGATGTGCATCTCTGTAATGAGAAGGGGTGTGGTCTAATGACATCAACACCCTATATCAGGTGTGCATAATTATTAGGCAACTTCCTTTCCTTTGGCAAAATGGGTCAAAAGAAGGACTTGACAGGCTCAGAAAAGTCAAAAATAGTGAGATATCTTGCAGAGGGATGCAGCACTCTTAAAATTGCAAAGCTTCTGAAGCGTGATCATCGAACAATCAAGCGTTTCATTCAAAATAGTCAACAGGGTCGCAAGAAGCGTGTGGAAAAACCAAGGCACAAAATAACTGCCCATGAACTGAGAAAAGTCAAGCATGCAGCTGCCAAGATGCCACTTGCCACCAGTTCGGCCATATCTCAGAGCTGCAACATCACTGGAGTGCCCAAAAGCACAAGGTGTGCAATACTCAGAGACATGGCCAAGGTAAGAAAGGCTGAAAGACGACCACCACTGAACAAGACACACAAGCTGAAACTTCAAGACTGGGCCAAGAAATATCTCAAGACTGATTTTTCTAAGGTTTTATGGACTGATGAAATGAGAGTGAGTTTTGATGGGCCAGATGGATGGGCCCGTGGCTGGATTGGTAAAGGGCAGAGAGCTCCAGTCCGACTCAGAGGCCAGCAAGGTGGAGGTGGAGTACTGGTTTGGGCTGGTATCATCAAAGATGAGCTTGTGGGGCCTTTTCGGGTTGAGGATGGAGTCAAGCTCAACTCCCAGTCCTACTGCCAGTTTCTGGAAGACACCTTCTTCAAGCAGTGGTACAGGAAGAAGTCTGCATCCTTCAAGAAAAACATGATTTTCATGCAGGACAATGCTCCATCACACGCGTCCAAGTACTAGACAGCGTGGCTGGCAAGAAAGGGTATAAAAGAAGAAAATCTAATGACATGGCCTCCATGTTCACCTGATCTGAACCCCATTGAGAACCTGTGGTCCATCATCAAATGTGAGATTTACAAGGAGGGAAAACAGTACACCTCTCTGAACAGTGTCTGGGAGGCTGTGGTTGCTGCTGCACGCAATGTTGATGGTGAACAGATCAAAACACTGACAGAATCCATGTATGGCAGGCTTTTGAGTGTCGTTGCAAAGAAAGGTGGCTATATTGGTCACTGATTTGTTTTTGTTTTGTTTTTGAATGTCAGAAATGTATATTTGTGAATGTTGAGATGTTATATTGGTTTCACTGGTAAAAATAAATAATTGAAATGGGTATATATTTGTTTTTTGTTAAGTTGCCTAATAATTATGCACAGTAATAGTCACCTGCACACACAGATATCCCCCTAAAATAGCTATAACTAAAAACAAACTAAAAACTACTTCCAAAACTATTCAGCTTTGATATTAATGAGTTTTTTGGGTTCATTGAGAACATGGTTGTTGTTCAATAATAAAATTAATCCTCAAAAATACAACTTGCCTAATAATTCTGCACTCCCTGTATGTATATGTGTGTGTGTGAGTACATATGTATTTATATGTGTATTTATGTATTTAGTTATTTACAGACATATATACATTTGTATACACACACACACACACATATATATATATATATATATATATATATATATATATATATATATATATATATATATATATATATATATACAGTATATATAGTCTTTATAGCATGGCCTAATACTCACGGTAACCTTTGAACCACCGGGGTGCACATCAAAGAAATCTTGCATAATTCACAGATCCAACATATCACAAAAAGGAAGGCACTCGCCGGGTTTAATAAGGATAAAGTTTTATTCCTTATGAAGTAACATTTCAGAGTTTTACCTCCTTGTCATAAGAAGGGCTAACAAGGGTGGTGCTGTGGTCATGGTGCTGACAAGGGTGGTGCTGTGGTCTTTCTGGACTATGAATATTATCGGAAAGAAATATTACAACAGCTCAATGAAAAAGATACCTATAGGACACTACCCAGCAACCCTACTACTAAGTTCAAGGAACGGATTGATGACCTATTAAAAGAGGCATTTGCTATGGAGTGGATTGATAAACATACATTTGAATTCCTTACTAAGGATTATCCGAAGGTTCCCGTTTTTTACACACTTCCCAAGATCCATAAGAATCTAAGTGAACCACCGGGATGACCAATAGTTGCTGCAACAGACTCACTCCTTCAACCACTGGCAGTATATGTGGATAGTATACTACAACCAATAGTGCAACACATGTCGAGTTACCTGAAGGACTCAAAGGATGTCATTAAATTGCTGAAAAATATAGGACCAGTGAGGGATGAGTATATACTTGTGACATTGGACGTTACAAGTCTTTATATGGTCATCCCACATGGGGAAGGTATAGAGTCCATTAAGAGACATCTTCTGAAATACCCCTATGTGGGACCCCCAATTGGGTTCATAATTGAGCTTCTGGAAAGCTGTCTTAAAATTAATTTCTTCCGCTTCGAGCGAACATATTATTTACAGTTGACAGGAACAGCGATGGGGTCGAATGTGGTCCCATCATATGCGAACCTCTTTATGGATGAATTTGAGAGCAATAACAACCATATCTTCAGAAATCCTAATGTATTAACTTACAGAAGATATATAGATGACCTCTTCATTATATGGAGGGAGAGACGCTAAATTGCTTCAGGAGTGGTTTGATGCGTTAAACCTAGTACAACGATCCTTAAAGTTCAAGATGAGCTGGAGCAATGGAAACCATAGAGTTTCTGGATCTGAGGATATATAAAGAGGATGGTATCTTGCAGACCACTCTATACAAGAAGCCAACGGACAGAAACACATTGCTTGAAGCATCTAGCTGTCACCCACCTGCGCTTAAAAAGGAATTCCCTAAATCGCAATTTATGTGGATTAAAAGAAATAACATTCGGGAGGAGAATATATATAGGTATAGATATAAATTGCACCAAAATACTATCAGATAAATGTAGAAATATGTATTTATAAATAAATACATTATTTTCTGCTATGGAATGGGAAATATTAATATTTTCATGTCGGTGAGCGCATATGAGAATATGCAATCGTGTTTGCGCGTGAGTAGGGTGTTATGTTTTTCCCCCCACTTTTTTTCTCTCCATTGACTTCTATGGGGGAATACGTGAATGTGCACGCCATATTCTAAGTTCGACCTTTTGCACTTGTCGGGTTAGCCCAAGCAAAAACACTTTACTTTCAACTCATAATACAAACGCAACCCGACAAGTGCAAAAAGCTTACTTCTAGAGCGGGAGTGTTAATTAGCGCTCCACTTGTAATCTAGCCCTTAGGGCGTACTAAGAGACCTATGAAAGATAGGTTTTTACAGCATCTTAGGTCAATTGAGGATCGAGACACTAAAACCCCTGTAGCTAGACACTTCAGGGACAAACATGGAGCAGACATTAACCTTATACAAATTCAAGGAATACATTTTATACCCAAACCAATAGAGAGAGACTATTGGATCAGAGTGAGGTCTATTGTATTTTTTATCTTAATACTAGGGGGCCGAATTAACAAGTTCCGAATGGATTGATGCCCCTGTTTCCGCGCGAGCCTTCTAAAGACCGCTGCTCCATAACTTGTCCGCTGCCTCTGAGGTTGCGGTCTTCAAACCACCCGATCCTATACGATTGACACCCCCTGCTAGCGGCCAATCTGCAGGGGGCAGCATTGCACAAACAGTTCACCATAATTGCTTGTGCAATGATAAATGCTGACAGCGTATGCTGTCAGCATTTATCGATGTGCGACGGACATGATACGCTACATCTTATCATGTCCGCTCGCACTTTGGTAAATTGGCCCCTAGATCTCCACTGGGTTTAAACTCACATATGGATACCAATTTGTTCTATTAAATATCTCTAGGCCAGCAAAAAAATGAGAGTGATATTTATTAATGGTAGGTTAACTAATGTTAAAAATAGACTAATGCCATAGCAAGAGTTATTGAATAGATTTACTCATCACAATATCTATACCTCGTAATATTTTAGTTTATTGTCAGAATGAATTTTCATTAGCACTTTAGTGTTTATATTTTAAGGGAATGAATTATTGAATTTATATAAAATATGTATATTGATGTATAATCATGAATTGTGCTTTTGAATGTAAATTAGGTGCTTGTGTTTTTGTGTGGGCTATACCACTTTAAGACAATCAGGAATGTATCACTGAGAAGTTGTATATAAGGATGCTTAATTAAAGTAGAAGCATACAGCTGGTGAGCAAGGGCTAGGTAGAGCCCGAAACGCATACAGCTATGCACTAAGTGTTCACTTATGGTCGCTGTCAGTTTTATCGGATCCTATGTTTTTAAGTTTTCCGAATAAATTTCAAGTTTTTATCTATTAAGCCGTTGGATTGGATTATTTTTGAGTGCAGAGTCATCTTTTTTCTATTGGATACTTTACTGCTTGGACGGAGGCGGTCTCCTAGCACCGATCACGTGACTGCCCTCTCAGAGTGTGTGCCGACGTTGAAGAGTGCAACAGATTAGGAGCAGAGGTCAGAGCGCTGCGGGTTCGTGTTTACCCTAATCTAGCCCTTAATGTCACACACACAGGTGAAATGCATTACCAATCCTGATAAGGACACAACTAGAGAGCTAGGCAGGAGTGGAATACTCTTGTACTGTATGATTGTACTGGAGAAAAGGAATGACAAAGCCCGGGAGAAATGGATGAAAACTATTTTTATATTTTTCATTTTTTCATTTAAAAAACTAAAGGCTAGATTACGAGTTTTGCGTTAGAGGCTATGCGGTGCTAACGAGCAGTTTATGCTCACCGCTCACTTAAAGACAGCGCTGGTATTACGGGTTTTTACAAACCAGACAAGAAGTGAGTGTTGAGCAAAATTTTGCTCATTACCGCACTCCAATACCAGCGCTGCTTACGTTAGCGGTGAGCTGGTGTAACGTGCTCGTGCACGATTTCCCCATAGGAATCAACGTGGAGAGCCGGCTGAAAAAAAGTCTAACACCTGCAAAAAAGCAGCGTAAAACTCCTTAACGCAGCCCCCATGATACCTATGTCTACACCTAACACCCTAACATTAACCCCGAGCCTAAACACCCCTAATCTTACACTTATTAACCCCTAATCTGCCGCTCCTGACATCGCCGACACCTACATTATAATTATTAACCCCTAATCTGCTGCCCCCAACATCGCCGAACCCTACATTATATTTATTAACCCCTACTCTGCCACCCCCAATGTCGCCGCCACCTACCTACACTTATTAACCCCTAATCTGCCGTCCCCAACGTCGCCGCCACCTACCTACATTTATTAACCCCTAATCTGCCTCCCCCATCGTCGCCGCCACTATACTAAATGTATTAACCCCTAAACCTAAGTCTAACCCTAACCCTAACACCCCCTAACTTAAATATAATTAAAAGAAATCTAAATAAATATTCCTATCATTAACTAAATAATTCCTATTTAAAACTAAATACTTGCCTATAAAAAAAACCCTAAGCTAGCTACAATATAACTAATAGTTACATTGTAGCTAGCTTAGGATTTATTTTTATTTTACAGGCAAGTTTGTATTTTTTTATTTTTTTTATTATTTTTTTATATATATATTTGTTTTTTATTTGATTTTCACATAACAATAAATGAAAACACAGTTGTACAAAAGTAATTAGGTTGAATCAAAAGCAACCGTTAGTAGACAGATCTTATACGTAGAGGAAGACCAAGCTTCCCTCAAAAGCAGAAGGCAAGTCCATGTGATATTTAGTCCTTTCATATAGGCTAAAAATTCTGGCGATCTTCCAAGTGTGGATAAGCTTAGAGTTCGTAAATAATGACAATGCCAGATCTCATTACGACCGGACCATTCTTCAAAGTTATAATGGTCTCTAACATTTATAACAATAATAAAATGATTAACTGAAACAAATATTGAATGAGAAGGTTAAGTGCAAAAGGTCAAGTGTACCCGGATAGAAGCGTGGCAAATCTCAAAAGATGTATGAAGTACTGTGAGAATGAGAGCATAAGGTGCACATTAGTAAATTATATAAAAGAGTAAAAGAGTACACCCACATGATACCCCCAAGTCTCCTACTTGGGCAGGGCTAGAATGAAGGACTCCCAGAGGAAAAGCATATCTTAAAAAAAGTCTAAGTTATCCATACTAAGATAATGGAATCTTTCTAATACTAAGTCTGAGTTGACTAGCTTTCTCCATTCACTAACATTGGGTATTGTAGTGGACTTCCAAAATCTGGGTATCATTTGTTTTGCTGCATTTATCATAATTTGGAATAATTGTCTACGCAACTTGCATGCTATCTGAGTTTTTTTTTAAAGTAATATCAGCTCCGGATTTGGGATTAATTGAGTCGATAACACCTGGTTAACGTCCTCAAAGAGCTCAAGCCAAAATTGTCTAATTGGTTTGCACTCCCACCAAATGTGTTTCATGCTTCCCTCTTGGTCGCACCCTCTCCAACATGTACCTGGACTATTTTTATATATGCGTCTTAATTTTGCTGGGGTCATGTACCAGCGCATGCATATTTTAATGTTTGTTTCTTTTGCTCTTGAGGAATGCGCAGACTGTGCCAGCCTTCTGAACCTAGAAAGCCATTCTTTAGGGGGGGTGTTTAATGCCAGTTCTCTATCCCACCCTACCGCATATGAAGGTAATTTGTCAAATCTATTTTCTAATACTAATTTATATAATGAGGAAATTGACCTCAGATATTCCGAGCCATTTGAGCAGGCCTGTTCAAACTGTGTAAGTGGGCGTGTAAGGTCTGCTTTATATTTATGTGAGAAAATGAAGTATCTAGCCTGATGATAGTTGAACCAAGAGGTAAAGAAAGGGAGAGACAATGAGTCAATTTGTTGTTTTGTCATTAGTTTATTTTTATCTAATAGTGTGTGTATTTGGTTCCGGGTAAGCAATGGGGAGTTTGTGTTTGTGTTTCTCTCTACCTTTAAACCTGGAAGGAATTCAGGGTTTGATAGTAAGTTCGTAAGTGGAGAGTATTTAGTGGAAATTTTCGGGTAAGTTTTAAGAACAAAGAGCCAATCCTTCCAAGTCTCATTGGTAATATATGATTGGGAAACTGTTGGGCTTTTCACAGCCAAGGGATTTCAGCACTTATTGCCTAGGTTATCTGTGCCTGCTAGAGATGTTTCTATCTGTACCCATCCCTTAGACTGATCACTCTCGTATCTACACCACTCCAGAACTCTCTGAAGCGAGACAGCTAACTTATATGAGCTAAGGTGAGGGACACCTAGACCCCCTTGTGTCGTGAGTTTATATATTGTGCTTTTGCTAATACACGGGGGTCTGCATCGCCAGACATAGTCATTCATTATTTTCTGTAATATATCAATCTCCCTGGAGATGTTCTGGATGGGTACGGTCGGAAGTATGTATAGTGCTTTGGGTAACAGTACCATTTTTGCTGCCTGGATCCTGCCCAGCCATGAGATATTTTTTAGTAGCCAAGAGGAGGTTAGGGATTGAAATTCATTAATCAATTTCTCGTAGTTATATTTATGTGTAGATTGTCTATCTGGGGTAAGATAAATACCTAGGTATTTAAGGCATTTGGTCTGCACTTTGAGGGGGCATTGTGTCTTAATAGCTTCTAGAACTAAATGTGGTACCTTCACTGGCAGGAATTCAGATTTTGACATATTAACTGAAAAATTAGACACTTTTCCAAAAGAGGCAAGTTCCGACAAAACATGAGTGATGGACACTAGACGGTCCGTTAGCGTTAATAACAAGTCGTCTGCGTAAATGGCGAGCTTATGATGTCTGGGACCTATCTGTATTCCTTGAATGTGACTGTTTGATCTAATTTTGATTGCTAGGGGTTCTAGGGATAGGATGAACAGCAAAGGTGAGAGGGGACAGCCCTGTCTGGATCCATTTCTAATTTCGAAGTGTTCGGACAGTGTCCCATTAATCCTTATTTGTGCCGTTGGGTTGGTATATAGAGCCAGTATTTTCTGTATGAACTGATTGGGGAAGTTATACCGTCTGAGAATCATCTGTAAGTAGGTCCAGTCAAGTCTGTTGAATGCCTTCTCGGCGTCAGTAGATACAAATAAAGTCGGGATATCTGTCAAATGCACATGATCTAGTAAATTTAGGACTTTCACTGTGTTATCCCTTGCTTCCCTAAGCGGCACAAAGCCTGCTTGGTCTTGATGGATTAATAGTGGTAAAATCGTATTTATTCGGGTGGCTAAAAAGTTTGTATTTATTTTAACTAGGTAGAATAGTTATTAAATAGTTATTAACTATTTAATAACTACCTAGCTAAAATAAATACAAAGTTACCTGTAAAATAAAACCTAACCTAAGTTACAATTACACCTAACACTACACTATAATTAAATTATTTCCCTAAATTAAATACAATTAAATAAAATTATCTAAAGTAGAAAAACAAACAAACACTAAATTACAGAAAATAATAAACATATTACAAGATTTTTAAACTAATTACACCTAATCTAATCCCCCTAACAAAATAAAAAAGCCCCCCCAAAATAAAAAAAAGCCCTACCCTACACTAAATTACAAATAGCCCTTAAAAGGGTCTTTTGCGGGGCATTGCCCCAAAGTAATCAGCTCTTTTACCTGTAAAAAAAATTACAAATTCCACCCAACATTAAGACCCACCACCCACACAACCAACCCTACTCTAAAACCCACCCAATACCCCCTTAAAAAAACCTAACACTAACCCCTTGAAGATCACCTTACCGGGAGAAGTCTTCATCCAACAGGGCCGAAGTCTTCAACGAAGCCGAGAGACGTCTTCATCCAAGCTGAGCGAAGTGGTCCTCCAGACGGGCTGAAGTCTTCATCCAGATGGCATCTTCTATCTTCATCCATCCGGCGCGGAGCAGGTCCATCTTCAAGACATCCGACGCGGAGCATCCTCTTCATCCGATGGCTAAGACTGAATGAAGGTTCCTTTAAATGACGTCATCCAAGATGGCGTCCCTTCAATTCCGATTGGCTGATAGAATTCTATCAGCCAATCAGAATTAAGGTAGAAAAAATCCTATTGGCGGATGCAAAATAGGATTGAGCTTGCATTCTATTGGCTGATTGGAACAGCCAATAGAATGCCAGCTCAATCCTATTGGCTGATTGCATCAGCCAATTGGATTTTTTCTACCTTAATTCTGATTAAGGGATGACATCTTGGATGAGGTCATTTAAAGGAACCTTCATTCAGTCTTAGCCGTCGGATGAAGAGGATGCTCCGTGTCGGGTGTCTTGAAGATGGACACGCTCTGCGCCGGATGGATGAAGATAGATGTGTGAGTGTGTGGTTGTATGTATGGGTAGGTGTGAGTACATGTATGTGCATTCGTGTGTGTGTAGTTGTATCTATGTGTGAGTGTGGGGTTGTATGTATGTGTACCTTTGAGTATATGTATGTGCATGTGTGTGAGTGTGTGGTTGTATCTATGTGTGAGTGTGTGGTTGTATGTATGTGTACGTGTGAGTACATGTATGTGCATTCGTGTGAGTGTGTGGATGTATCTATGTGTCAGTGTAGGGTTGTATGTATGTGTACATGTGAGTATATGTATGTGTATTTGTGTGAGTGTGGTTGTATGTATGTGTGTGTGTGTGAGTGTGTATTTGTGTAAATAAGTGTATATGAGTGTGTATATGTTTGTGTGTATGAGTGCGTGTGAGTGTGTGGTTGTATGTATGTGTGCGTGTGAGTGTGTGGTTGTATGTGTGTGTGAATGTGTGGTTGTATGTATGTGTGACTGTGAGTATATGTATGTGCATTCGTGTGAGTGTGTGGTTGTATGTATGTGTGCGTGTGAGTGTGTGGTTGTATGTATGTGTGAATGTGTGGTTGTATGTATGTGTGACTGTGAGTATATGTATGTGCATTCGTGTGAGTGTGTGGTTGTATGTAGGTGTGCGTGTGAGTGTGGTTGTATGTATGTATGTGAGTGTGTGGTTGTATGTATGTGTGAGTGTGTGTGAGTATATGTATGTGCATTCGTGTGAGTGTGGGGTTGTATGTATGTGTGCATATGTATGTGTGTGTAAATGTATGGACTGTACTTTCACGGTTTATCTATTAATAATTAATATGACAGTCTACTTTGCTAAAGGCCCTTTGGTATTGGATGGTAAATTATTATTACATAGCAGATCTTCAGATATTAAAATGGCTATAATCACTATTAATTACAATAAGCAATTTTTCCTATGTTTTTTTATGTTGTGGGGGAGGGGCGGCAGTAAATATTTCTGCACCCAGTTGGCAAGTGCCCTTGTCTCACCCCTGCTTGCTCTGATACAAGGTATCCCTGGATCATTTTTTGAAATGTTGGCACCTATACATATGGGAAATTACAATGCAAATATCTAAAGGTAAGTTACTGCACATGTGCAAACATATCAGCCCAGGAATGTAGCAAAAGCTAGATCATAACATGGCGGCACTGATTACTAGAGAGACGGGAATAATCTTAATATGTGCTTAGAAAATGTATTTAATGTTTACTTTCCTTTTTAAATCCTGCCTAATAAATAGTGTCTGCCCTCACGTGCTTCTGTAAAAGTGCTTGTACTCTCTCACAGCGTGACTCATTGGTGTAGAGTTTGTGCCCCTGTCACCTGCAGTAACAATCTAGCTAAGGTTCATTGTGTGTTACTGTAAGACTGACAGAGATAATAAAGCGTGAGGGCAGCAGATGGCAGTGCCTGACCATGGTGATGTGAGGGAACACTACATGCTAGTTATGTGCCCCATCTCTGCATTATAAGGACACTGGCTTGAGTTCCCTATGAACGTTCACATCAACTTCTAAACAATGTCTGTAGGACTTAAACACAAGAATATATACTAATAAAATATGTTATAGAATGATTTTGCTTTAGAAATAAATTTAACATTTCCAGAGAACTCTGTCTGTAAAATGGAAAAAACAAAAACACATTATTCTTACTGCTTTGTCATATAGAGGGCTGTACTGGGTAACTTAGGCAGCTACCATGAGGGAGTGGTGGATTATGGGGTATTAAGCATTCACAATTTATTTAGTCATAACCCTAATTTCCAAAGTTGTCAATAGAAATACTTTTACATGTACTTTGCTCTGATTGGGAGATAGTGAGAGGGGGAAGTAAGAAAAACACACATAAATAGTAGAAATTCTCCAATAGTTTTGAATGGGCCACCCAATTTGAACAACTATACTTTTTATAACAAGACTGACGTAAAGGATTTCTGCAATTGAGTTCAGTATGTGACCATGCTTGCGGAACTTGTTAAAAGCCCTATCGGTGCACTTCTGATTGGCCATATCACTCTATTAGTCAAATAATAAAAAAATATCTGCGACGGTTGGGTGCACCATTGTAAGATGTTTGGACTGCTATTTTGGATTAAAAATATATTATATAAATAATCAAATTCTGCAATAGGGTATCTGTAAAAAACAGTACTGGGACATTATTTATTGTCCCTTTAAAGGGGCACTGTACTATAAAATGTGTTTCCCCTTATTTGAAATAGCAGTCTTTTTTCATGAAAACTATACCCTGTTGTTCTACAGGACATGCCCATAACAATGAGCTGAGCCTGCAAGTAAATCAGACCTGATGATGTTATATATGTTAGCTATTGAAATGCTAATTATGCCTCAGGTTTGAATAAGAAGAACCAAACACAATCAACATCTCTCTCCCTCATATTCCCCACTGGGAGATTAATAATTTCTCTTTACATACCATTTTTTCAGAAAAAAACATTTGTTACTCATATTTTCAGTATAGCTGGTGGCACAACAGGCAAAAGTAGCTGTTGCAAACAGGGAATCCTGTGCCTAGGGGTGCCTTGGATGGGAATCTATCTTAGGCATATATATTGTCTCATAATAACAATAGTCCCATTAATAGATTTAGAGCTAGATTGTCCTACTAGATTGTCCTACTTGCCCTTTTTGCGCGTGTGTGATAACCAGCCATTACAAGTGGTCAGACCTCAAGTTATTTTTTTAAAAGTGCCCAAACTGCCCCCACCCCAAAAAAAAATGTGTAGTGCCTTTTAAACAATATTTTTTTTTAGCATTAAAATTTTTTTTTTTTGCACTAGGCTGTTTTTGGGTGCTACATTTGGCAGCTGTGGGGTGTAAGAAAAAAACGGGACTGAAAGTGCCTTTATATTGCCATCTATGGGAACTGTTTGTTCCCTGTAATGCTTATATACATATATATTTATGTGTTAATATGTGTATATACACATATTAACACATAATTATATACTGTATGTATATAAGCATATACATATATATTTACACTTTGCTGCCTATCGCTGCGTGACTTACCCCCTTTGCTGTGGGTGCCAGTTGGAGCCAATGGAAGCACGCTCTCATGAGCACAATGCTTCAGTTCACATTTGCGTGAGCTGGTACTACAAAGTAGAGTGCAAATATCGCTTTTTTGTGGAAGCAATGTTTTGCGCTCTACTTATAATCTGGCCCTTATTTTTTAAGAATGTTTACAATGATGGATACACCAAACTGATAATGACACCATGAGTGTCTGCAGATTTTCTTTGCTGGTGGGGAGAAGTGTATAAAATGCCTCAAACATAATATCAAAGGTGACTAATGGATTGGGAGAGAGATGATTGTTGCATATGTGCTGCACATCATTTTAAAAATGGTTGCTCATTTGCTTCAAAACAGAGAGTCAAGTGGGGATTAATGGTTAAATATAAGGAGCAAAATTCCATGTGGAGCTTTTGCACCATACATCACTTCACATCAAATATAAATTGGTGTTAAGAGCTTATAGTAAAGATTATAGTTAAAACTGAAATGTCTGCATACTTTATTATTACTATGCTGTTCACCTATCTCAAATTTTACATAGGAAATTCCCCTGAGGAGTGCGTATTACACATAAACAACCTAGATGCCAAATCAGAGCCAGACTGGAATTAAAAAGTAGCCTTGGAAAAATTTGAAGAGCAGACCTATTTTTCGTGAGTCTGTCCCATTTTTCTCAAGGGGATTACTGGGATACTCCATTGCCTAATATTTTATGAAATAAATTATACTAGTTTCTAAAGAAAAAAGATGCCAGGCTGTTGTTATATAGGCACCCTACAGCCTACTTACATGACTCCCTTTCCGAGTGTGAAAATGTTTATAGTGTGATCTGGAGAAGACTCTCAAGAGAGTGTGTCACTCCCTCCACAATGTTACTTGACTAGACACTAGAAATCATTTAAAGCATGGCTACTAAAATGGTACATGGTTAGGAAATAAAACTTACAAGGTAATTTGCATTAACTCACCATCAGCACCACCCCCTTAAATTGTAGCTGGCCAGCCTCAACTGCTGCAGCCCACTGGGAAATCTCCCGGTGTCCTGGTAGGCCAATCACACTTGTGCCCAATGCTGGAGCACTTAGCACAATAGATACAACCTCTAAACCTTCCATAGCTGAAACTTTAACTGTTTGTGACACCTTGCTTCTTACATATCCCTCTTTCTCTACAATCATCACTATTATCACCATTTGTGGTCAACAAACTTTATATCTATATATCTTATATCTACCCCTAGTTTATATGGGGAAATTATTCATATCCCAATCTAAAAAATGGTCAATGTTGAATCTTTGAAAACATTTGCACAAATTAAAGATACTTTTCCTCATCCCTTCACTTCCTGTCTGCCATACCTACAATACGAATTTGATCAGATCACAGACTCTGTTTAATCTATTTACATGTTTTAAACAAACACAGACCAGAGGCACAATCTCTGCTTGTTATCAAATCTTATCTGAACGTTTGGATCAATTGCTTCCATCCCATACCTCCACATGGGAGATAGAACTTAATCCACCAATTTCCCCTGACCAGTGGAAAAAAATATTTCTGTCTACTAAAATATCATCTATCTATTGTTAATGATATGGTACTACTCCTTACCTGTCCGCTGCTTTTGATACAGTTGACCATCCTCTCCTCCTAAAAAATATTACATTCATTTGGCATCCGAGACACAGTCCTCTCCTGGTTTGCCTCAAATCTCTCAAACTGCTCGTTTTAAGTTTCCTTTAACAGCATATCTTCTGATCTTATGTCTCTGTCAGTTGGAGTACTGCAAGGCTCTGTCTTGGGTCCCTTGCTTTTCTCTCTCTATACATCTCCCTTGGAAAACATATAGCCTCCTTTGGATTCTAGTACCACTTATATGCTGATGATACCCAAATCTATCTTTCCTCTCATGATATCTCTCCCTCTTTACTCAACGAGATTTCCAACTGCCTCTCTGCAATTTCCTCTTGGATGTCTTCACACTACCTCCAACTCAATCTGTCCAAAACTGAGCTGCTTCTTATTCCCCCCTCTTTGAGACATCCAAAACCTAACATTTCTCTGATGGTGGAGAATCTATTCTCAACACCTCACCCCAGGTCCGCTGTCTTGGGATCACACTTGACTCAGAACTCACATTCAAACCACATATACAAGCACTTACCAAATCCTGCCGTTCACACCTACACAACATTTCCAGAATTCGTCCCTTACTTACACAAAAAACTACAAAAATACTAATTCATTCCCTTATTTTGTCACGCATTGATTATTGCAATCTACATCTAAATGGCCTTCCAAAACACTGCCTCTCCTCCCTCCAATCTATTATCAATGCTTTGTAATTCTTGTGGGATATTCCTCTATCAGACCGAACTCGGCCAGTAATCGAGCCGGAATGATAGGGAATATCCCAGAGCAGAGTAGGTTTGCAAGATGAGATAAATGGCCCTCACCACAGGCAGGGCAGTCCTTGGCAGCAACAGGCAGGAAACCAGAGACAAACCACTAGGGTGGTGAGGCAGGCAAGGTTTGGCAACAGTAAGGCAACCCAGGGCAGATAGGGGTTAACAAGTAGAGTGGTCAGACAGGCAGAGTTCAGCAACAATATCAATCCAGCAGTTAAGGGTTAAAGAGACAGAGTGGTCAGACAAGCAGAGTTCAGCAGCAGTATCAATCCAGCAGTTAAGGGTTAAAGAGGCAGAGTGGTCAGACAAGCAGAGTTCAGCAGCAGTATCAATCCAGCAGTTAAGGGTTAAAGAGACAGAGTGGTCAGACAAGCAGAGTTCAGCAGCAGTATCAATCCAGCAGTTAAGGGTTAAAGAGGCAGAGTGGTCAGACAAGCAGAGTTCAGCAGCAGTATCAATCCAGCAGTTAAGGGTTAAAGAGGCAGAGTGGTCAGACAAGCAGGGGTCAGCAACAAAATAACAATCCAGCATACGAATCAATAACACCCAGGAGAACAGTAACACCTATACTTGGGCAGTGATAGGTAGGACTGAAGTTACTTACATAGGCGCAGGATTCGCGCCACAGGAAATCCATACCGACCGGCTTCTGAAGGAGGAAGCATGCAGTGATGATGTCACCGCCACATGCAGAAAGGAGCCGACTCCCCCCTAGGCAACGAGCAGACAGCAGGCGCCGTGTCCCTTGCAACAGCTAGAGCGGCGCAGCGCCACATAGACCCCTCTTAAGGGTTCCCTCCGGGAACCAGAGTCGGCCTCAAAGGATGAGCAGCATGGAATCTAGAGACCCAGGATGGAGCATGCACATCACGGGCAGGAATCCAGGAATGATCCGCCACAGAGTAACCCTTCCAATATACCAGATACTGCAGTTGTCTGCGCCTGTATCTGGAGTCCAGGATCTTAGCAACCTCATATTCAGGGTCACCACAGACCAAGAGTGGAGGAGGAGGAGCTCAGAGCTGGGTATATCTATTCTTGATGTAAGGTTTGAGTAGTGAGATATGGAAGAGTGGGTGTATGCACAGAGTTTTGGGCAAGGCCACTTTGTATGCAACAGGAGACAGTCTTTTCAGGACTTTGTAAGGACCAATAAACCTAGGCCCCAATTTGTGACAGGGTTGACGTAGATGAATATGTCGAGTAGAGACCCAAACACGTTCAACTACTGAGAGGGCACGTATAGAAGCTCTATGACGATCAGCAAACTTCTTATATCTAGAGACAGCTGAACGTAGCTGAGAGCAAATATGTTGCCAATGAGTGGTGAGTTCAGTAATGTGTCGGTCTGAAGCAGTACCCCAGTGGACTGAGCAGAAAGAGGGAAGACACAAGGTTGATACCCTGCTGCAGTTTGAAATGGAGAACATCAAAGAGAAGAGTGCCAATGAGTGTTTCTTGCCAGCTCCGCTAGGGTAACAACTCGGACCAGTTGGTATGGAGAGCGTTGACAAAGGCTCTAAGATAAGCCTCAAGATCCTGGTTTACTCTCTCAGTTAGGCAATTGGTCTGAGGATGGTAGCCAAAAGACAAGGAAACAGTGAATCCAATCAATTTACAAAAGGCTCTCCAAAAGGTAGAAATGAATTGTGGACCTCTATTGGAAACAATATTCACAGGAATGCCATGAAGTTGTACCACATGCAGAAGGAAAAGAGACAATAATTCTTGGGCAGAAGGCAGTTTTGTTAGGGGTACAAAATGAGCCAGTCTGGAAAAGCGATCCAACACCACCCAGAAAACTGTATGGTGGTCGGAAGGAGGAAGATCCATTGTTATGTGTGTCCATGGTTGTTTGGGAATGGACAATGGTTGGAGCAAGCTGGGAAGCAAGGATCGGGGAGTTTTGTTGGCAGCACAAGTTGTACAGGCTTTTACATAATCTTGAGCATCAGCCTTCATAGTAGGCCACCATACGTGTTGGGAAAGGCGCTTAAAAGTCCTTGTCAAACCAGGATGTCCTGAGAGTTTACTGTCATGATCCCAGGACAGTACGGGAGTGCGTAGGTTCAGAGGTACAAAAAAGATATTAGAAGCCATGGGGGCTTCAGGAGGTTTATTAGACTGGGCACGTTGCAGTCTTTGAAGAAGGGTGGTATTCAATTGAGCAACCACACAGGAGGGAGGTATAATATGTTCAATAGGAGCTTCAAAGGAATAACTTGAGTGAGGAAACTGATGGGAAAGGGCATCTGCCTTCTTGTTTTTGGTCCCAGAAAGATAAGAGACCATAAAGTTAAAATGGGAAAAGAACAAGGCCTGTCGAAGATTGAGTCGATGAGCAGTCTCTAGGTAAGTCAGATTCTTGTGGTCGGTGAGAATCTGAATGGGATTAGGGGTGCCTTCCAACCAATGATGCCATTTGGTCAAGGCCATCTTAATGGCTAAGAGTTCACGATTACCCACATTGTAATTCCTCCCTGCAGGAATAAAGCATTTGGATAAAAAGGCTACAGGGTGCGACTTGGAATTCAAAGGATCCCTTTGGGTTAGAACTGCTCCAGCCCCTATCTCGGATGCATCAACCTCTAAAGTGAACTGTAGGTCAGGATCAGGATGGCGGAGTACAGGAGCAGAACAAAAAGCCTTTTTAAGACGAGTAAAGGCATATATGGCCTCAAGGGGCCAATGTTTACAGTCTTTGTTCCATTTTTTCAATTCTGTGAGTTGAGTGACTGTTTGGGAAAAGTTCTTTATAAACTTGCAGTAATAATTGGAGAACCCCAAGAATCTCTGCTATTTCTTTAATGAAGTAGGTTGGGGCCACTCTAAAACTGCGGTGAGTTTAGCAGGATCCATGGCAAAACCTTCTTTCGAGATGACATATCCAAGGAACTGGATCTGAACTTGGTCAAACTAACATTTTTCTAGTTTGGCTACTAAAGAATTGTCCCTGAGACGTTAAAGTACCTGTCTCACATGCTTATGATGCTCTTCCTGAGTGGAAGAGAAGATAAGGATCTCATCAAAGTAGATGGTGACAGTGCGATTGAGGAGGTCACGGAAGACATCGTTGACAAATGCCTGGAAGACTGCAGGGGCGTTACACAGCCCAAAGGGCATTACGAGGTATTTGTAATGCCCTGATCTTGTGTTGAAGGCGGACTTCCATTCGTGGATGGGGAAGATGCGGATCAGATTGTATGCCCCACGTAAGTCCAACTTGGTGAAGAAGCGAACATTCTGGAGTCATAGAGCTCGGTGATTAAGGAATGGGATAGCGGTTCTTGATAGTTATATTGTTCAAGGTCCTGTAGTCGATGCAGGGTCTGAGCCCACCATCCTTCTTACTGACGAAAAAAAGAAGCCTGCCCCAGCAGGAGAGGAGGAAGGGCTAATGAAGCCTTTAGCTAGATTCTCTTGGATATACTCCTCCATAGATTTGGTTTCAGCTTTGGAGAGTGGATAAGTACTCCCTTTAGGAGGTGGGGCTCCGGGAAAGAGGTACATTTTGCAGTCATAAGGATGGTGCGGTGGTAGCATGTCGGCTGCCTTTTTCTCAAACACATCTGCAAATTCTGTATATACTGAGGGAAGGTTTGGAGGAGTCTGTATACTGGCTATAGGGAAACAGAGTAGAGGAGTGACTTTAGCAAGGCAGGAATGGAAACAGGAGGTACCCCAGGAGGCCAGTTGTCCTTCAGCCTAGTCGAACTGTGGATTGTGTATACAAAGCCACCGAAGACCAAGGATGACAGGCTGTGCTGGGGAATGAATAACCTCAAACTGCAGCTGTTCGGTATGAAGGACTCCCACAGTCAGGGTCAGGGGTGCTGACTCAAAATGGATCAACCCTGAACCAAGGGGGATGCCATCCAGAGTAGTTATTTTGAGACAATGTCTTTTCTGCAGAAGAGGCAAGCCAGCTTGAATCATAAAACGGTGATCCAGAAAGTTTCCAGCTGCCCCTGAATCAATGAAGGCTTGAGTGTGGACAGTATTCTGAAGGAAGGTAAGGGTTACAGGTACCAGAATTCAAGTGGAGTGAGGGGATTTAGCATTGATCATGCTTAGAGGTACCCCAGTGTTATCCCCTAAGCATTGGCTTTTCCCGGCCGAATGTCACAGTCCTTTAGTTGGTGGGTGTTAGACCCACAATAAAAGCATAGTCTCGATCTCCTTCTTCTCTGTTTTTCAGATTCTGAAGGTTTGAAGGATGAAAGATCCATGGGTTCCTCCACTGGGGTAACTGGAGCTGTTGAAGGGGTAGAGGATACTGCTGAAACCGGACAAATAGGAGGACGGGAGGGAAGGACCCTCCTAGTTCTGTCTCTTTCGGCTTGTCTCTCCTGGAAGCGAGAGTCCATACTGATACAAAGTGTTATAAAGTCATCCAAAGAAGAAGGAACATCACGATAAGTGATTTCATCTTTGATGCATTCATGCAGACCCCTCCTAAAGGCTGCCTTGAGAGCACTGCCATCCCAAGTGGTTTCAAGTGACAAGGTGCGAAACTCGATGGTGAATTGTGCCACAGTTCTATTGCTCTGGCGGAGGTCCAGGAGAGAAAATTCTGCAGCAGAGGTATGGCCAGAAGTCCCAAACGCAGAAGATGATGCAGAAATAAAAGCATCAGCATCATGCAGGAGTGGAGCGTTCTGTTCCAAAAGGGGAGAGACCCAGGCTAGGACCTTGTCTTTCAGTAAGGAAATGATAAAGGTGATCCTTAACTGGTGAGACTGAAAGGTGTGAGGATCATTGCGGAAGTGCAGCCTGCATTGGTTAAGAAAACCCTTGCAATCAGTAGTACCTCTATACTTGTCAGGCAATTGTATCCGGGCTATACTTCCAGAAGCAGAGGAAGAAGCCGCAGTACTAGGAGCAGAGACTGGTGGTACAACAACAGGGGTGGTATTCCTCGCTGTAACTAGTAAATAGAGTTGAGCGGTTATAGCCTCTAGCTTGGAATCCATATTCTGCAACTGTGTGGTATGGGTTCCCAACATATGTCCCTGAAGATAAACTGCTTGTGCCACCTCATCTGGCTCCATGGCCCAAGTATAATGTAATGCTTATGGGATACTCCTCTATCAGACAGAACTCGGCCAGTAGTCTTGCTATCCCGGCATTGAGCCGGAATGATAGGGAATATCCCAGAACAGGTTTGCAAGATGAGATGAATGGCAATCACCACAGGCAGGACAGTCCTTGGCAGCAACAGGCAGGAAACCAGAGACAAACCACTAGGGTGGAAAGGCAGGCAAGGTTTGGCAACAGTTAGGCAGTCCAGGGGTAAACCACTAGGATGGTCAGGCAGGTAGTGTTTAGCAACAGTAAGGCAATCCAGGGCAGATAGGGGTTAACAAGTAGAGTGGTCAGACAGGCAAAGTTCAGCAACAATATCAGTCCAGCAGATAAGGGTTAAAGAGGCAGAGTGGTCAGACAAGCAGAGTTCAGCAGCAGTATCAATCCAGCAGTTAAGGGTTAAAGAGGCAGAGTGGTCAGACAAGCAGAGTTCAGCAGCAGTATCAATCCAGCAGTTAAGGGTTAAAGAGGCAGAGTGGTCAGACAAGCAAGGGTCAGCAACAAAATAACAATCCAGCATATGAATCAATAACACCCAGGAGAACAGTAAGTAACACCTATACTTAGGCAGTGATAGGTAGGACTGAAGTTACTTACATAGGCTCAGGATTCGCGCCACAGGAGATCCAGACCGGCTTATGAAGGAGGAAGAAAAGAGCCGATTCCCCTATGCAACGAGCAGACCGCAGGTGCTCGTTGCAACAGCTAGGTGGTGCGACGCGACATGCTTCAGCTAGACTCATCCACCTAAGTTGCCGATCTACATCAGCTGCTCCGCTCTGCCAGTCTCTACACTGGCTACCCATACACTCCAGAATACAATTTAAAGTATTAACCCTGACTTGACAAAGTCTAACAGTCTAATTGCCAACTATATTTCCTATCTAATCTTGCAATATTCCCCATCCTGTCCTCTTCGATCAACCTCTGACCTATGTCTCTCCACTCCTGTTAACTCTACGTCCCACTCCCGTCTCCAAGACTTCTCACGCGCTACTCCTGTCCTCTGGAACTCTCTACCTCACTCCATAAGACTGTCTCCAACCTTGTATAGCTTCAGATGCTCCTTGAAAACATACTTATTCAGAGAGGCTTACCATCTCTCCTCCAAACCGTAATAATTCTTGAGCTGCCTGACTTACTGCTACAACTACAATCCATGTGACAGGCTACCCCCAAACCTTATGTCGCTGCACCCTAAACCTGCAGACTGTGAGCTCTCCGGATCAGGGCCCTCTTTCTTCTGTACTAGATTTATTTAGTTTTGTTATGTTTTGTATTTTATCACAGATCCTTGTCATTGTATACCCCTATCATTGTACCCAGCGCTATGGAATTTACGGCACTTGTAACATATCTCAGTCTGATATCACTGTCTCTTTAAGACTGCCTTCCCTGCTTCTGACAATCATGCTGGTTTGGGCAGTATTTGCATTCAGCTCGCCTGCCTGATTAATCATTCATGCACCTGATTCCCTCAGCCTCTTTTTAAGTCTTCTCAGGCCTAATGTGCATTGCATTAACTTTGAAGTTGTGTTCCTGAACAACAGAGGTCTGTGACTGTTACTGCATGAATTCTACCAACTTATTCAAGCTTCAGCCTTTCCTTTTACCTATGCTTAAAATCATCTAATTGCAAGTATCTAAATAATTCCATTTTGTTTCCTGGACACTGCTACTTAAACTCTGAGCCCCCCCTCCCCCCTCCACCTGCTCACCATTTATTTAAAGGGATAGTCTAGTAAAAATGCAACTTTCATGATTCGGATAAGGCATATAATTTTAAACAACTTTTCAATGTACATTTATCATCAAATTTGCTTTGTTCTCTTACTGTTCTTAGTTGAAAGCTGCAAAATTCTAACAGATAATGATAATTATTGAGTTCACACAAGTGAGGGGCATCATAACCATGTGTAAAGATAATTCACATAAAATAAGGTGCATAAAGAATGACCGCTATATTTGATTAATACAGTTGTATAGCTACAATGATGCATTAGATGGATATAATATAAGTTGACCATGCTCATATAGCATAATCCACTAATTATTTGGGTGAAATATACTTATCCTGCACATATTTATATAAGGATAGGGTGTCCTACAGTACATCTGATGATATAGTCTCACCCGCACATATTTATATAGCAATATATAGCAATACCCCACGTACATAGTGGTATCTCCACTCCCCAGAGCTCCTTAGATGCATTATGTTGAATTTAGACCCAGTCATGCTACATGGTAACTTACTCATATATACAGATGCTCCTCTATGACTGTCCCTAATTGATCACAAAAAGAGAGATAAGATACATTCTCAACAGGCTTTTAAAGGGGTGTGTCCATGGACTGCAAAACAATGCAAAAAGCATTTTGTACAGTTTTTTTTTTTTTGATCCAGTGATTTCTAATGTGTGTATATATAAATAATACTTAAATACTCCTTTAATTTCAGTGATATTCAATCAGTTAGAAATTTAAAAAATATTACAGATATGGCTTTTTAAAAATCATTTTGAACTATTTTCTCTTATTATGAACTAATTTGTTCACTTCTATCTGGCATTGGTAAGAACTTAGATTAGTCTCTCAGCTTTGGCACAAGCTTATGTAAATCTTATTCATGCAGCTCTGAAGCAGATGCTAAGGACACAGAGTTACCATAAACAGTTGTTTTGACCCCAAACTTTCCCAAAGCTATTGTTTTTCAGTGCATCTAGGAAGCCTTAACCTTTATTCTGTACCTCTGCAACATTATCTGGACATATAAGAAAAAACAGCCAGCACCAGTGTCTTTTTTTTAATGTGGTTTCTATTATTGCTTTGTTTGTCTAACTCTAAAATACTGTTTTTCTTTGAAGATTGAGCACGGTCTAAAATTTAGACCTCCCCTGATTCCCTGGTAATGCCTTCTCCTCATTTTGGTCAGTATGTGCCACTGCCTCAGGTACAATGTGCCTTTTTGAGACCATCTAGGTATATGATCATGTGCCTAGAATTAAGTACATACAGTGACAGTTTCATTGCGGCAAAACATATGCTCTGAATTTTATATACAGAGTAAATTAATAACGGGTAAATAAGGCTTAGCTCAGTAAGTAGTCTCTGATGTGACATGCAAGATGGATTTAAAACATGTGCTCCCATTTTCACCTTGACAAACTAAAAATGTAACATAGCATTTTAGCAAGCCAGAATCTGTGACAGATCACAGGATTTAGAATCATACTGTTGATGTTTTTGCTCACCTTACCAGACACTTTTTTGGGACTGACTTACCAGCCCAGCCTTGCTGCTGCCTTCCTCGCTCAGCTCGCTGCTTCCCTCGCACTCTTCCCGCGCGCCTCTGGAACTAACTGGGAGGAAGTGATGAAGGTCAGGGAGGAAGAGTTCATGCCGGTCATGTGAGGCCCCTGTTAGTTCCCACCCCCGGCCAGATCAATGATTCAAACACATAGCAGCACCTGTCTTTCCTAATTCCTATACAGCGACCGACCGTGAGTAACTGAGTAAGTTAAGTGGATGCTCAGTCTCACGGCCACAGTATCTATGTCCTGCTGCTCACGGCCGCGCTGTATAAGGAAATGCAGGTGCTGCCATTTTAAAGTGTAATGTATGTATCAGAAAGGCACAGTCCGCCCCTGAGCTCAGTCACTTCACTCACTGTCAGAGTCAGAGGGTAAATAGCCGCACGCGGCACCGGTACCATACGTTGATGTCACAACATAGTGACAGTCTCAGTCACAGTAACATTTAATTGGGGCAAACTAAAACAGAAGCTCTCAGGCTAGCCACAGCACTCAATAATAGTGGGCGGGGTTAAGGCAACCAGGGGCCCACCGGGCTCAGTGGCCCACCGGGATTTTGCCCGGCATGCCCTATGGCCAGTCCGGGTCTGATTACAAGTATGCATTTGGTTATCATCACTCTCTAATTACTACAACAGCATCTTACTCAGAACTTTATAACTAATCTCTGTTACAAGTTGTCATAGCTGAAATATCCTACTGCAAATATGTTAATACATTCAGAACTCTGCATCTATGTGTTCAGTTAAAAGCTTTAATGTAATTCTCCATAATATGCACAAACAGTAATTAATTCTTTAATCTTGCAACTTGTCTATCACCTATGCTGCTCTGCTTAATTCTGACATACAGCTCTATATAATATTATGTACTGTGAACCTGCAACAAACCTTAGTTTGCATCTATGAGTCAATCATCTACCAGTTTACTCTAAAGCCTGAAGAACATTAATTGCTATATTTTTCTCTCATGAATTCTGCAGCTAATTCTATTAACTAACTATAAGTCACAGTGAAGCCAGAATATATTGTATAGATATGTTGCATTCTCCATGATTTCTACAATAACGTTTTGCAACTATGAATCACAGAATGTCATCTATCCACGTCCAGGATACTCTTCCCCGGGTCAGGGGTCGGTGTCTCCAAATCCCTACCACTGCCCCGAGGGTCTGTGTCCTGAGCGCATGTACACCGAACATGTCAGAAAGTTAATGCCAACAAAAGGGCTCCGCAGTGGTAGTGGATGCACCGGCCCTCAAAGGAAAATAAAAAAATTACAACTATCTCACACCCAAGCTATCCCAAAGGAAAAACAGAAGATTTTCATACTTTTAAAAAATTAAAGACACAGTTCTCCCATTCTAGAGTATCCTCTACTCATGTTCGTGGTTACCATTTTGGTGAAACTGATCCTGAATCTGACTATGAAAATGAAGAGGATGTATCCATAGATTCAGCAGAAAAAATTCAGACCATTAAAGATTTAGGTTGAAATATATTTTATTACCCTTTTAACAATATACATTTGCATTCATCAAAACAAATAATGGTTACAGTATTTCAAGTGCCATTTTTTAACTCATCCCCCATAAGCAGTAGGGAAAGAATACTCTGTCCGTACAAACACATAGTCCAAGTCACATAGCTGAGAGAGTCTGATGAAGATGTTTCAACATAGAGATATGACCTGGGTGGCGTTCCACCCGGATAAGATAAACACCTTTAGAAGAATACAGTTGGAAGTAAAACGAACAGAGGTGAAACTTATCTCACTAGTTATAAGTAGGATTGTGAACTGTAATACCAATAAAACTATTATAACAAGAAAACATTAACTAATAAAAATCTGAACTTTGTCTTGATGTGTATTGTTTCAGATTTAATATAAATGCTATTATACTTGCCTGCGGTCTGGCCAACATGAACGCTACCAAATACAGTCGATCTCCAAACCCCTATCATTTTGTATTTCTATAAATATGCCCTCTATACCATGTGTTTAAAATTGAAATTCATACCTTATCCCTATGGAGCATCCAGTAGAACCACACCTTGTAAAATACTTCTATCTGGTTTTGAATGTGTGCTGCCGTTTCATACATAGCATACGTAAAATCTATTTTATTTCTAATTTCTCTCCAGGTTGGGGCACCCGACTTCCAATGCTTGGCAATGCTTGTTCTAGTGAACGTAATAAGGATTCTGATAAAAGTGTTTATATGAGAGTTGTAGCATGATATCTTCTCGTTTAATAACGCTTGTGGTATATTGAAGGAGATTTGGTCATCTAAAACAATGCTTAAAAGTTTGGAGAGATCTAGCCAGATAGCTTGAACCTTGGGGCACTCCCACCACATGTGTATGTATGTTCTTACTACATTACATCCCCTATAACAATTCCTGTTCCCCCCTTTGATTAAATGTACTGTTTTCACAGGAGTCAAATACCAACAAAACGCATGCAATTGCAATTTTCTCTCATATCAGCGCTAAGTAAGCCTTTGGAAGAGTTGAGATATATATTGTCCCATTGAGCCAGGTCCCTTTCCTCCCCTATGTCCGTTTCCCATTGAAGTATCATGGGTTGTTTGCTTCTAATTCTAGCCGATTGTATGGCAATGTATATGTGAGAAATCATGTGTTTTGGTCTAGTAGGAGATAAACAGATTTGCTCTAGGGGGGTCAATGAGAATGAATGTATTTTTAAAATAAACATGTGGAGGGCAGTTATAAGTTGTAAGTACAAAAACCATTGTAGGGGCAACGGGTCAAGTTTCTGTTGTAGCTGAGTGTAGGTCAAGGGGATCTTATGAGTGAGAACATCTGCCACTCTTTACAAGCCCTTATTCTCCCATTTTTGTAGGAGCGGTCTGTAATCATTATGAATCAGGTATTTCAAAGGGGTTATCAATGAGTATGTAGGCATGAGAGTACCAGTCCTGGTGACCGATTTCCTTTGTTGTGCGGAAAGTGTAGTGGTTTGGGACCAGGAGTCGGATCTGCCCCCATCCTCCCCCCTCCGTCCAAATTACCTCCTCGGGCGATTTTAAGCCTCCTAAGGTGGATTCTATTATAGGCAACATAATGTATTTAACCTTTCTATTAAAAGTTGATATTTGTGCTATTCTAGCTGCGATATAATAGTCCAGAAGATTTGGCATCCCCACTCTCCCCAACTGCCTGTGTCTCGTCAGAGTATGGAATGGGATTCTAGCATGTTTTTTCCCCTCTAAGGAAACTATGTAGTGCTGCTTGAATCAAATCTAATGCTTGTTTAGGTACTTTTATTGGCAGAGCTCGGAAGAGATATAGCACCCGGGGAAGGATATTCATTTTTATTGCAGAGAGCCTCCCATACCAAGAGATACTGTGTTTTTGCCAGGTGGTAAGGTCTGCTCTAATTATCTTATATAGGGGTAGGAAGTTTGCTTTGTAAAGCCGAGAAGAATGTGACGTCAGCTTAATTCCCAAATACTGGATATCCTCTTTTGCCCACTTAAAAAAGTTAATTTCCATCAATTTAGCAGTGTGTTGTGGAATAGCTATTGGGAGGGCCTCGCATTTATTCCTGTTCAACTTGTACCCTGAAATTGATGAGAAGATGCTAATGACTTTGAAAAGATTAGGGAGGGAAATCAGGGGCTTAGTAAGGGTGACGAGGATGTCGTCCGGAAATAAGGTTATTTTGTGGTAAACGAACAAAGCTCCACTCCTGAAATATCTGGTGAGTTCCTTATGGAGACCGCTAGGGGCTCGACACAGAGAGCAAATAAAAGGGGGGAGAGCGGTAACCCTGCCTTGTACCATTTAATATTTCAAAATTCCTAGACTGGTAACCTATAGCTCTAACATGGGCCTGAGGGGTAGAGTAAATATTTTTGATACCGGTCAGAAAAAGGCCTCTAAACCCCCATTTTGTCCAACACTGCCCACATATATCGCCAATCGATCTATCAAATACCAACGATAGGAGCAGAGAAGGCACTTTTTTGGCACCAAGTGGTCAATCACAGAGAACATTCTCCTGATGTTGTCAGGAGCTTCTCTACCCTGGATGAATCCCACTTGGTCTGGATGAATGACTGTGGGCAGAATAGTCTTAAGTCTATTTGCAAGAATCTTGGTCACTATTTTGAGATCTTGGTTGATAAGGGAAATGGGTCTGTAGCTGGAGCATTGCTTGGGTTTTTTACCCGGTTTGGGGATAACCACAATCCTTGCGTGAAGCAAGTCCGTAGGAACCGCCTGGCCCTCTATTATATGGTTGGCGAATTTAACCAAATGGGGTATTAGAGTAGATTTAAAGAGTCTGTATAGTCTCCAGGAAACCCATCAGGGCCCGAAACTTTCCCTGGTTTGAGGTCCTTGATTACAGTAGCAACTTCTATGTAAGTGATTTTAGTATTCAGACAATCATGATCAGCTTCTGTGATGCTATTCAAGTCAGTGTTATCTAGGAAGTGTTGGAGAGTGTGTAGCGTTTTTGCTGTGTGGTCTACCTTGTTACCATTGTATAAATCCCTGTAGTAAGAAGCAAATGTGTCCACGATTTTTTGTGGATTAGATGTAGGAACCCCTGTCGGGCTCTAAATTGATGGTATTGAGAGGGACTGGTAGTTGTCTCTAATTTTTTTGGCCAAGTATCTTTCTGGTTTGTTATTATGGAGGAAGTAATTTGTCTTGAGTCTGTGTGCTGCTTTTATAGAGTGCTCATTCATGTATGTGGCTAAAGTTTGTCGTTTCTGTAATAGGTTTTGGAAAACTTGTTTGGACTGTGTGGTCTTATGTTCCCTTTCTAAATCTGTTTATCTCGTTTTGTAGGGAAGTGATATAGGTAGTAACCTTTTTCTTAAATATTGCTTTTTCTTTGATAAGAATGCCTCTAACCACTGTCTTGTGGCTGCCCAAGCGGAATTGGGTTACTGGTCGTATCCAGATTGAGCTGCCAATACTCTGTCATTGCTTTAAGCAGGTTAGTATTAGTGGTCTGGTTTTGAGGCATGTTGGATCAAATGTCCAGGACTGAATTCTCCCCGGTTCTCTCAGGTCTCCTAGTATGGCTAATGAGATGGAGTGGTCCGACCACACACAGGGGACTATATCGCTAGATCTTAGAACGGGTTGTATAATTTGGCTAATAAAGAGATAGTCTAGCTTTGAGTATGTATTATGGGGTGTGGAATAAAAAGTTGTGTCTGTGGTGAACCCATAGAGGGCTTTCCAGAATCTATGAGAGTGAGAGGTCCCAGTGAGTCCATAACCCCAATCTTCATTTTTTTTTTTTGTGTCTGTGGAGAAGTGTGTCTCAAGGCTTGGATGTCTATGTTGAAATCCCCAGCTAAAAATATTCGTTGCTTAGACCATCCCGTTAAAAGGTGTGCTATGTTATGGAAAAAAGTGTGTTGGCCTTTGTTCGGGCCATAGACATTGCATAATAGACCTCCATACCTTGTATTTGACTCCACACCAATATGTATCTGCCCTCTTTATCTGTAACTGTCTCTTTTGTGTAAAAATTGAAGCGAGGAGTGGATTAGTATGGAGACTCCACGTTTTTTTTGGTCTGATGTGGCGTTGTAGTGGTGTGGGAATTCCCTATACCAATATTTGGGGATAGTTGAGCTAGTGAAGTGAGTTTCTTGGAGGTATATAATGTTTGCATGAAGACGCTTGTATTGGGTGATGGCTGTGCGCCTCTTAATGTCCGAGTGGGAGGCCTCTCACATTATGTGAGAGGAGAATGATGTTAGGGATCGACACTAGATTACTGTGTGAGTGATAAGATGTCTCACCAAAGGCAAAGTATCTCATGGTAGGAGTGACTTCAGAGAGAGGTTCAAATGCCTCGATTCACAGGTGAATATAATCCTTAGCTTACATATCTGGGGCGTTTTGTGAGCATCTATAGCATTCAATTACTATTCTAACATTTCGGCAAGTAAGTAAATACATCTAGACTAAATACATTAACAATAAAACATAAACAACATTAAAATAAGAAAATTGCAGCAGAAAGCTACTAAATAAATGATTGAAGGAGGGAGAGCTAAGCTTGTAGGTAGCTCAATCAAGTATTAATAATTGGAAAGAGTCGCTTTAGAGAGAAGAAAAGTGGAGGAGGAAAGCGGGAGGGTAGAAGGTAGGAGAGAAGGAGATAATATGTAAAAGGAAAGATTCTGGAGTAGGGGTTACCCCTGTTAAATGCTACAGGGAAGATGGGAAGCATTCAGCCACATGGACGGTGATGGGATACCGGAACAATTAGAGTGCAAACCCTCTCCTGAGGTAAACATTGTTGTTTATGGGGAGTCATTCGGAGGGAGACGTCCATGGAGTGTCCACTGCAGTGAGGAGCAGGCACTCCTGGCATTATTATATGAGCCTGGAGCAGAGAGTCACAAGATTAAATTAGAAAATTCAGGCCTTCATATCTTAAGTTTCTTTTTCATGACTCTTGTCAACTTGACTTAGAAGGTGTCCTCCTCTCTCTCTTTTATCGGGGCCACCAATAAGACCCCTAGTTGATGGAGACTCAGGGATCTCCAGGCCCATAAGCTTGCAAATGTCCGGAATCCCCTCCACATCTCTTATAGTTGAGACCCTGCCATCTTTAGTCACCTGCAAGGCAAAGGGAAAGCTCCAGTGGTATGCTATGTTGTTTTTCCTTAGTGCAGACATGAGTGGCTTGAGGGAAACTGCTCTCTGTAGAGTTCTGACACATAATTCTTGGTAGAACTGCACCTCATTGCCATGAAATTTGAATGTGGGATTGATGCATGCTGCTGTTAAGATTTTTTTATCCCTCAGGGAATCGTAAGAATTTAACAATTACATCCCTGGGTGGGAGATCTTCTTTGGGTTGTGCCCTGAGCGCCTATATGGGCGCGTTCCAATTTGGAACTCCTCATCTGTAATAGAACAGAAAGTTTGTTGGAGGTAGGGGAACAGTTCTTTTATCCCTACGGATTCTGGAATACCCTTTAGTTGAATGTTTCTTCTTCTAGATCTGTTTTCCAGATCCTCCATCTTATCTTGGATTCTGAGATATCCTGTTGTTGGGAGGCTAGGGTTTGTGAGAGCATAGAGATGTCTTCTGAGAAGGATTCTTAGTTGTTTTCTAGTGTCTCCACATGGTTCCCCATGTCAGCTATGTCGTTCTTTATTTCTTTTAAGCTGGTTGTCACCAATGCTTGGAAGCTATCCATCTTCTCCACATTTTTTTCGAAGTTCATCAAAATGTCCTGTTTTAGAAACCTGGAGCTGCAGATCTGCTTTAGTTGCTAAGGACTGATCTTCTGTGTGTTTTGCCTGTCAGGCTCTAGTTCGACTTCACCCTCCCCATCTGTTTCTGCAATTTCAGTAGGTTTATTTATTTTTGGATTTAAAAAAGGATTCCACATTTGTGGGATTTGGCGTTTTTAATGCCCTTTATTTAGCTTCCTAGCTGACATGGTATCTAAGTTCATATGTGCCTCCAGTGCCAAGTATAAATCTTTCCTCCTACACTAAAGGGAATCAGGCCCGCTTCGTTTGGAGAATATATAGTGAGTAATCTCGCCAGTCATCAATTGACAGTAGTTGCTGGAGTTGCAGACCCCTCTAAATTACAATTGCTAATGTGGGGGTTCCCACTCACCACCAAGTAAAAGATGTTGAAGGGGCTGCAAATGAGAGAATTAAAAGTTCCCTTCTTTGGCACAGAGTTCCTCCACTCCTTTCACCCACAGCGGGATCCACCTCCCTTATATATTCATATGCGCAAAATGGCTGGCCTCCCACAACAGGGAACAAGACAGAGCGAGCCAAATGGTGTTTGAGGGATAGGGAGTGAGGATCTGCAAATCACTTTGGGTAGTATCAAATTAGTGGGCTATGTGGCAACTCCCAATAGAATGATTGGCCTGTGTAGCTTTATCCCCAAAGTAGAATAACATGTTGGATTAATCTCACCTACGTGGTAGTTGGCCGTTATCTGCAATCCTCTCCGCTTGCGATGAGTCCTGCATCTCAGCTCTGTTGTTTAGAGGCTAGTAAGTGGCCTCCGGAACAGTATACTGTATCTCTGGGCTGGTGGTGTGGATATTAGTCTTTCCCCCATATACCGTCACTCAGGCTGTGCCTCTAATGTTGGTGTGGGCCCTGATCCCGCCATCCCCGCAATTTACATTGTCTCACGAGTGGATGACCTGGTCTGAGATGTATCTAGGTCCATATGCACTTGATCAGTGTAATAACTGGCTGCTTAGTGGTGCGGTACAGCTGTTTTCCACTTTTTTATAGCTCAAACTGCCCGGAGCTCTGGTATCACTCGACCATCAGACTCCGCCCCCGACCTTTAAAGATTTAAAGAGACAGGACTACTGTTCCAGAATACCATCTACTCCTCCTGTTTGTGATTCCCATCCTGGTGATACCGACTCTTAGTCTGAATATGTCAACGAGGAGGATGACTTCACAGATCCAGCTGAACTGGCATTAGACTGGTATGAGCACATCTTTAATTTGCCACAAACTCAGATAAAACCTATTGGCTATAATGACATCCTTGGTAGTTATATATTTACAATATAGATGGTACAGACAGCTTCCATCAAGAAACCTCTCATGGAAATACTGATCTTCCTATTTCTGATATTCCCATGGATTCTTTAGATTGCACAGATTCAGAGCCGGAAGAAGAGACATCTGGTTTACAGACTGCTGTTTGGAGAAATGGTCCCCTCAACTACTATGCTGATTTTTACTTCAGAATTATGCATCCAGTGATGAAGAGAATTTCTGTTCTCAACCCTGATAAAGGTACTACAGGCCACAGTGGCACCACCCTAAAGAAGCCTCATATTGGGAAGAAATATCAGTTATCTAAGCTCTCTAAAAAAAAAAGAAGAAAAAGAAAATCTTTCTGCCTACAGAAAATCAAAAGCGTAAAGAGGAAACTCAGCCTGAATCTCCTGTTTCAGTTTCTGTTGTGCCAGATCCTCTCTTGCCTCATGATACTCTCAACAACAAGCTGGATGGTGTCTCTAGTCGCCATCAGTCTGTTTTTAAAGCATTTAATGGTATCTCTTCTCAGACTCTCTACAATTACAAACACTGCTTTCAACTACTGATTCCTTACATCCCTCTCATGCTGCCTCAATGTCTGTAAACCCTGTGCTAGAAGCAAAAGATCATTTTGTTCCAGATATAAACCCTTTCAGTATACCAGAGATAGTCCCTGGAGAATTTAGCTCTGATATTCAAACTCAAATAATTATGCCTGTTGAACCCCAGACAACTTCTCAGTCAGAATCTTGTGTCACAATTCTTCCGCATCTATCTGAGAGTGGCATATTTCAGTACACTTCATCTTCCCAAAATTCTTCTGTTACTGCATCTAAGAAATTGTTTTCCTTGGGAGATACTTCACCTCAACCTACATTTCCTACTACATCGGTTTCCTCTATAGGAATTCCTAATACTGAACCCTGTGAGGATATCATTGAACCTAGTTCACAAGTGGACATTCTTGACCCTGAAACTTGTACTAAAGTTCTTCAACAAGATTCCTCAGTGGCCATTCCTGTCCCTGTTTTCCATGAAGATACTACTAAACCTGGCATCAAGGTGGACTTTCCTGTTTTTGACCCTGGTATGGGTATTCCTTTTTTTAACCCTGAAATGGGTGTAAAATACTTGATGCTGAAAATAGCCATGCCCTCTGCTCAGAAGCGAGTATGGTTCTTGGCTGTAAAGTGAGTCTTGTAAATTCCTCGTTTGTGAACCCTGAAGAAAGCCTTGCCCTCTGCTCAGAAGAGAGTAGTGGTTCCTGGCTCTAAAGTGGGTTCTTTTTTTTCTTTTCTATAGTTAAACCTGATTCCAGTACAAGTATCTCAGCAACTGTCCCAAATTCGGACACTTGTGTTTCTAACCCTAATGAGGGCATATCAGCCTTTAAGCTTCTTGTCCATGAAGAAAGCCTTAACGTTGGCACACCTGGAGTGGGCACTCCTGTACCTGATCCTACTGAGGATATTCCTGAACCTTGCCGCCCTGGAGTGGGCATTCCTGTACCTGATCCTACTGAGGTTATTCCTGAACCTTGCCCTGGAGTGGCATTCCTGTATCTGAACCCTTGCCCTGATGTGGGTATTCATGAACCTTGCCCTGATATGGGCATTCCTTCACCCGATCCTACAGAGGAAGGATATTCCTGAACCTTGCCCTGGTGTGGGCATTCATATACCTGTTCCTAGTGAGGACACTCTTGATTCTGAATCCAGTAAGGAGACATTTCATATTGAATCAGAAGATGGCAAGAACTGGACAAATCTTGCAGTCTACACTCCTATCTCCTACTTTGAGGAAAGCCCTGCTATTGAGTTAGAAGTGGCTATAGCTTTTTCTTTTGGAGTATATCTAATCCTCAGCCAAGAGGTTAATTCTGAGGATACCCAAATCTCTGATCCAAAGGTGGATAATCTGGTTATCAATCCAGAATGCTTCATCTCTATTTCTGAAGTTGAGGAAAGCTTATTCATATATCTAGGACTGGGTGCCTTTTCATTGGCTGTGTCCATGGTCATCTATCATGAAGAACATTCGCCTATCAACCCTCAGGATGATTCTGTGGTTGGAAGCTCATTGTATGTTCCGTTCATGCATTCTCACGATGACTACAAGAAAGATGACTTCAAGTTTTGCTCTCATCATTTTCAAGATGTTTTGATACCTGAATTCCATGGCCTTTGCTTTGTCATTTTACTTTTTCAAGAGATCTCCAACCCTCCTTTCTTGATTTCAGATTGGACTCACTACCTCCATACACCTACTACCGACTCTCCATATAATTTTTGTTCTCTCTCCATTTGGATTGTGTTGGGCGCCCGGAGGTCGCCTTTAAGGAGGGGGTTCTATAACATATCTCAGCCTGATATCACTGTCCCTTTAAGACTGCCTTCCCTACGTCTGACAATCACGCTGGTTTGGGCAGTATTTGCATTCAGCTTGCCTGCCTGATTAATCATTCATGCATCTGATTCCCTCAGCCTCTTTTTAAGTCTTCTCAGGCCTAATGTGCATTGCATTAAATTTGAAGTTGTGTTCCTGAACAACAGAGGTCTGTGACTGTTCCTGTGTGGATTTTACCAACTTATTCAAGCTACAGACTCTCCTTTTACCTATGCTTAAAATCATCTAATCGCAAGTATCTAAATAATTCCATTTTGTTTACTGGACACTGCCACTTAACAAAACTCTGAACTTTACTATAAATTACGCATTTGGTTATCATCACTCTCTAATTACTACAACAGCATCTTACTCAGAACTTTATAACTAATCTCTGCTACAAGTTGTCATAGCTGAAATATCCTACTGCAAATATGTTAATACATTCAGAACTCTGCATCTATGTGTTCAGTTAAAAGCTTTAATGTGATTCTCCATAATATGCACAAACCGTAATTAATGCTTTAATCTTGCAACTTGTCTATTACCTATGCTGCTCTCTCTGCTTAATTCTGACATACAGCTCTATATAATATGTACTGTGAACCTGCAACAAACCTTAGTTTGCATCTATGAGTCAATCATCTACCAGTTTACTCTAAAGCCTGAAGAACATTCATTGCTATATTTTTCTCTTATGAATTCTGCAGCTAATTCTATTAACTAACTATAAGTCACAGTGAAGCCAGAATATATTGTATAGATATGTTGCACTCTCCATGATTTCTACAATAACGTTTTGCAACTATGAACTGAGAATGTCATCTATCCACGTCCAGGATACTCTTCCCCGGTCAGGGGTCGGTGTCTCTAAATCCCTACCACTGCCCGAGGGTCTGTGTCCTGAGCTCATGTACACCGGAACATGACAGCACTATACAAATAAATGATAACAATAATAATATGGTACTTAGCCACTATACATCTTTGCTCCATTTGGCCCTCAGCATCAAAACAATGTTGGAGAGACAGTGGAGAATATGATTCACTTTGTCACATCTGGTGTAACTGTGAGCATACCATCAATTATATAGAACAAACCCTCAGTTGCTTAAAAGAAAAGTCACCATTAATCTTCTTTTAAACTACCCACCTCCAATTTCTTGTAAAAACAAATTTAACCTTATTTATAATTATGATAAACTGCACCAAAGGGATCATCCCCCTCCACTGGAAAAAGACAACTGCTCCCCTAAATTTTCCTGGAAGAATTTCTGTAACAACTTGAAAAACTCATTATGTAAAGGCTTATGATTTACATTTCTCCTACATGTAGAATTTTACGGAATTAAGCATGATGTTCTGTATGGATGTGGCCTCATTACTGGGAAATTCTTTTATACTCCCACCCTTTTTTCCTTTATATTAGTTGCTTTTTGCCTTAACCATCATTGCCCACATGTGGGTTATGATCCTATATTCTAATGATGTTGTTAAAATCTTCCTTGTTTTTATTCTCTTGCATTTAGTCAAATGGTGACATTTGAAGGAAAGGCACTTTTATGTTATGTCATATTGTTTTTTTTACTGTATATCTTCTTATTGCATTATTTTCCATACATAACATGTCTTTCTGTTTTGTTCAACAATTTTAATCTTATAAAATAAAATAAAAAGTATGCAATAAAAAAAAAAAATACAACTTTTGTTTCTAAGGGATACTGTTTGATTAAAAATTGTAGCAATCATAACAACTTAGACTTGAGTCATTAAATGCCAATACCACAGATATACATGATACTAGGCACTGGTGGGTGTTATTATCATGCTGGTACCACTGAACTCACTGCAAATTACATACAACCTGCATTAATATATTTCAGAGATATTATTTTACAAATATAATCACATTGAGCATTGCTTTTTATTGTTATATATTTAAAGCAAGTAATACAGGTAGACCCAAAACCACTAAAGATGTTTCACATCTAAGTAGATTCTAATTTACTATTCTATTTCCATGGTTTTCTAGTGTCATTGGATCTGGACAGAAAATAATGATCGAGTACTCTGAAGACTTCTCAAGGCTACCCATGCTACATAAAACTTCACATACCGTGGCTAGCGTTGTCAGCTGTGGACTGAAACCCAGATTGGCTTCTCCTAATGAGGCAAGTGGTGGGTGGAGTTTAGATATTGAAAAACAATTACAGGAAAAAAAAAAGATGACTGATATGTTAATTTATAGCAAGAGACATCATAAATATATTGTCTTGATCCTGGCATTCTGCCCCCACAAGTCTCTGTGTGACGATCCACTGTTCTTCATTAAAAATGGAATTGGCTGAGAAAATGCTTCTTTTGATGTTCTGAAAGTGGCTGGAATCTTAAAAAATTCAAGATACCTAAAAGTCTTCACCACCGCACAGATCCTCCTGTTTCTCATTCCTCTGCTGTCATGTCAATGCATCCTCAATCTGTTAATTCCCAGGCCTGTTCCTTACTGCTTAGATTCTTTGTAGATCTGTATTGCCTCTGTCAGTCTCCTGTTGGCACAGGTTTTTGTTGTTGCTAATGAACTACCTTTAAATATACAAAAGGAGAGAGAAAAGTAGCACTTCTAACATGTAGTCATAAGAAATGATATAGACACACCCACCCTCTCACTATGTGGCGATTTGTTAGGGTGACACTCCTCTAGGGTGCAAAATGTGTTTCCACAGAGTAGGAATGCTACAAGGTATGAACCCCAAGAAACCTGTGTGTACTGTCCAACCAAGTTCATAAAAATGTCCTCTATTCGGTTGTGGAACGGTGTAATAGTCACTGACAGAAAACCACGTTAAAGTTCTCTTCTACTTGCTACTCCTCTAGCAATGCTTTCCCACACACAACAATCGAACTCTAGGTAGTGATACAAGAGAAGAGAAGCACACAGCAGATTCAAGTGTAGTGTCAATACATAAGTAGATACACGCAATGTGTTCCAGAGTCCTGATCCAGAGATACCAGTGTCAGTGTATTCCAGAGCCCTGCTTTGGACATATCAGTCTTAATGCATTCCAGAGGACTGCTTCAGAGTCACCAGTTTCAGCATGTCCCAGAGGCACCCGTCTCAATGGCCATCTCCAGAGATACCAGTCTCAGTGAGTTCTTGAAGCCTGTTCCAGAGATACTAATCTCAGTATGTTCCAGATGCCTGCTCCAGAGATGCCAGTCTCAGTGTGTTTTAGAGGCCTGCTCCAGAGATGCCAGTCTCAGTGTGTTTCAGAGGCCTGCTCAAGAGATTCTAGTCTCAGTGTGTTCCAGATCCTGCTCAAGAGATTCTAGACTCAGAGTGTTTCAGAGGCCTTCTACCGGGGATACCTGTCTCAGTGTTCCAGAGGCCTGCCCCACAGATGCCATTCTCAGTGTGTCTAAAGGCCTTCTCCCAAAATACCAGTGTCATCTGTTTCTGAGGCCTGCTCCAGAGGTTCCAGTCTGTGTCCTCAAGAGGCCGGCTCCAGAGATACCAATTTCAATGTGTTCCAGAGGCACCAGTCTTAGGCTCTGATATTCAAAACCTCTCTGCTCAGGTGAGATATTTTTCCAGCAGAGAGATAATTGCTGCATATGGTTGGTTTGCTTCAAAACAGAAGTGGGCTCTTATGGTTAAATATAGGGAGACAAATTCCAGGGGTGGGGGCATTTGCACCATGCATCAGTTCACATCAAATATAAATTGGTGTTAAGAGCTTATAGTAAAGATTATAGTTAAAACTGAAATATCTGCATACTTTATTATTACTATGCTGCTCACCTATCTCAAATTTTGCATTGGCCAACTCCAGAGATACCAGTCTCAGTGAGTTCTTGAAGCCTGTTCCAGAGCTACTAGCGTCAGTGTGTTCCAGATGCCTGCTCCAGAGATGCCAGTCTCAGTGTGTTTCAGAGGCCTGCTCCAGGATGCCAGTCTCAGAGTGTTCCATTGGCCTTTTCAAGAGATACCATTCTCAGTAAGACTAGCTTGTTTAAAATGCTTTGAAAATTTCACAAGACTTGTGAGAGAGCTTCAGACATACTCCCCAGTTCAGCCCAGGGAACTACCCTGTACCTCACACTTTCTGAAACGGTCAGTTTACAATGGAGCAAATACAAAATGCAATGTAATTTGTAAAAGATACAAAGAAATATACAAAGTATGATCCAAGTTATTAAAATAACAGAAACTTTTCAAAGCATAATCAGAATGTATAAAATCACTCCTAGATCAAAATTAAATTATTTAATGCAATAATACTGAAAGGACCCAATCTGAAATGTATAGTAATATAAAATACAATGCACAAAGTGTAAGTGTAACAAACCTCTCATATCATGCAGTGCTATATTACTGGGCTTGTCTCATAAATGAAAGAGATCTCACATTGATAGAGAGTTCTGCACTTTTTCTTTTGAAGATTCAGAAACCACAATTTCTCTCCAAGCTGAAGAATCTTTGAATATCAGGGCCTGTTTTCCAGAAGACTTCTACAGGGATTACCAGTCTGTGCATGTTTATGAGGCCTGCTCCAGAGATGCCAGTCTCAGTGTGTTCCAGAGTCATGCTCCAAAGATACAAGTCTCAGTGTGTTCCAGAAGTCTGCTTCATAGACACAATTCTCAGTGCGTTCCAGATTCCTGCTGCAGAGATACCAGGCTCAGTGTGTTCAGAATGCCTGCTCCAGAAATCTAGCCTCAGTGTATTTGAGAGACCTGCTCTAGATATACCAGCCTTAGTTTGTTCCAGATCCCTGCTGCAGCTATACCAGCCTCAGGGTGCTCCACAAGTCTGTTTAAGAGATACAAGTCTTAGGGCCAGTTTACAAGTGGAGCGCTAAATATTGCTTGCGCTCCACTTTGTAATACAAGTTTTCAGTAATGCGAACGCGAGCTTGCGTTCGCATTGCTAGGAAGCATTGCACTCATGAGAGTGTGCTTCTTTATGCTCCTATGGAAGCCTCGTTCTGATGCCATCACAAACGTCATCAGAACCTCACGCAGCGAAGAGGTAAGTAGTGCAGTGACGGGCAGCATTTTTAAATAAATATATATATATATATTTATATGTTAATATGTGTACAGTATATTCACATATTAATACATGAATACATATGTATATAATCATATACATATATATTTACATTGCGGTCTATGGGAACACACAGTTCCCATAGACTGCAATGTAAAGGCACTTTTCAGTGCCGTTTTTTTTCTAACACCCCACTCCCACCATTTTTAAAGCCCCAAAACTGCCTAGATTTTTTTTAAATAAAACGCCCCAATGTCCTCTATTTTGGGGGCATTTGGGACACTTTTAGAAAATTAACCAGAGGTCGGATCTCTGGTTAATTTTAGGAGCACTAATTGCTACTGCGAACTCATGGTAGCAATAACCAGCCACTTGTAATGGCTGGTTAATTACTGCGCTCTCGCAAACTGGCAAACTTGCCCATTTGCGGAGCACAATAATTTAGTGCTCCATTTGTATTCTAGCCCTTAGTGTTTTCCAGGGGTCTTCTCCAGAGATATCAGTCTCAGTATGTTCCAGATGCCTGCTCCAGAGATACCATCTCAGTGTGTTCCACAGTTCTGTTTAAGAGATACAAGCCCTAGTGCTTTCCAGAGGTCTTCTCCCGAGATATCAGTCTCAGTATGTTCCAGATAAGTGTTCCCGAAAAAACAGTCTCAGTGTGTTCCGCAGACCTGTTTAAGAGATAGAAGTCTTAGTGCTTTCCAGAGGTCTTCTCCATAGATATCAGTCTCAGTATGTTCCAGATGCCTTCTCCAGGGATACCAGTCTCAGTGTGTTTCAGAGGCCGGCTCCAGAGATAACGGTCTCAGTTTGTTCTAGAGGCCTGCTCCAGAGGTGCCAGCTTCCTGTATTTTAGCTGTCTGCTCCAGAGTCTCCAACTCCCTGACACCACAAGGGCTTACACTTCATCATAATAGATCAGGTATGTTTTTAAGAGTTGCAGCCTCCTTCAACGGAAAAGCATGTGGCATGTCGCTGTAGAGGCTTTTGATAAGTCAATCCTTGTAGAGACCTCTGGTTTGTCTTTCTTAATATGGAGAGATAATCTTATGTGGTGGTGGAGATCTGTCCCCATGTGAATTAGTGGAGGAAGTAATTGTTCCCTTGTTAGTTTTTCTTATAACTCTTGACATTTTTATTTTTGATTGTATTTGTTGCCCCCCATTTAATAATGCCTAGGACTGCCCCTGCTTTGTCTTATATCATTTCATGTTTTAATGAAAAAGCACTCTAATAGGATAGTCTTTAATGTAATAGTTAATTTTCCCTTACCAAGTGTTTTCTGAGAGATTTCAGCACTTCCAATTAGTGGGAAAACTAACAGGATATGAATTTGCTGTTAATAGTAAAATCAAATCTTGGCACCAAGTAGTTCAACTTCTTAGCTACTACAGCTGCAAGTCTAGGTAATGCCAACGCTTCCAAGAACAAACTAATCAGTGATCTAGGGAGTGGGCTGTTAAATGTGGCATACAATGGCAGTAGTTAGTCAGAAAAACAGATACTATAGAAAAATACTAGCTACTGAAAACTTTGACTTTACCGATTAAACTTTTGGCTTATAATTTCTACAACAGTTTTTCGTCTATAGTAATAGTCACTTTATTTTTATATATGTTAATATCTTAAATGATATAAAATCTTTACTGAAGCATGTGGTAGACCACAACTACTCACCACAAGGTTAATTAGATAAATTATAATCTTTGGTTTAGAGGTCAGTCTATAAACCACAAGGGCTTAGTCCTTATTGCAAGCATTTCTTACCGGTGAAGAAGAGATGTTTTATATGTCTTCTTATACAATAAATACTGAGTTCCCAAGATAAAGGTCAAGCTATTTGATGAAGGAATGCATAAATATTTAGCCACTAAAGAGAGGATATACAAACAAAGTGACTTGTTTGTTTTTCTGCCCGAGGATCAGTACAGACATTGGAAGACTTTTGAGTCTCTTTTCCAAGTCCTATTTGTAATTAGTGATCAACAGACTAAAGTTATATATAAACTCTTTATTTTGTTTAACTTAACCCTTTGCTGGATTCTGTAATGCCAATTAAAGTTAGACATAAGTTACAGAATGTTGTCCCTGTTAGTATTTCCTGTTTCAAATATGTTCTTGTCTTTTCTGCATCATAAAAAATAAAATAAAATAAAATTATGGCCCCAGGGACAGTCAAGTCTAAAAAAAAACTTTCATGTTTCAAATAGGGCATGTAATTTTAAACAACTTTCCAATTTACTTTTATCACCAATTTTGCTTTGTTCTCTTGGTATTCTTAGTTGAAAGCTAAACCTAGGAGGTTCATATGCTAATTTCTTAGACCTTGAAGGCTGCCTCGTAATCTATATGCATTTTGATAGTTTTTCACCACTAGAGGGCATTAGTTCACATGTTTCATATAGATAACATTGAGCTCATGCACGTGAATTTACCATGGATACAGCTCTGATTGGCTAAAATGCAAGTCTGTCAAAAGAACTGAAATAAGGGGGCAGTCTGCTGAGGCTTAGATACAAAGTAATTACAGATGTAAAACGTGTATAATTATAACTGTGTTGGTTATGCAAAACTGGGGGATTGGTAATTAAGGGATTATCTATCTTTTAAAACAACAAAAATTCTGGTGTTGACTGTCCCTTTAAGGTGTCAGGGTGAGATGTAGAATCACACAGCAGCAGGACAAAAAAATATGTGTTTTTTTTGTATTTTTTCTTAATGTCTGTTTTTTTTTTTTTTTTTTAAATATGACTGACTTCCGGTGGCTAGACAAAATAGTCCCTGTGAGAGAAGGGGTTGGAATATTTCCACCATTCTATATAATAAAAGGCCAAGTGTGTTTGTCCGAAGCTGTCATGCGCAGTAGACACTGCGCTCAAGGACAAACACACCTGGCCTTCAACACTGCAGAGTGAGTAACGGGCCGTCCGGATGTGGGCGTGACCGGGCGTGGGCATGGCCGGGTGTGGGCGA
>NW_026510912.1:0-5643 GCF_027579735.1 Bombina bombina
GACTCAATAACTATAGATGAGATTTCAAACAAACTTAAGACACTTAAGCTAGCTAATTCATTTATTTCGGATGCCGTAGTACATTTAACTAAACTTACGGCTAAGAATTCCGGATTCGCCATTCAGGCACGCAGAGCACTGTGGCTAAAATCCTGGTCAGCTGACGTTACTTCTAAATCTAAATTACTTAACATACCTTTCAAAGGGCAGACCTTATTCGGGCCCGGGTTGAAAGAAATTATCGCTGACATTACAGGAGGTAAAGGCCATGCCCTGCCTCAAGACAGAGCCAAACCTAAGGCTAGACAGTCTAATTTTCGTTCCTTTCGTAATTTCAAAGCAGGAGCAGCATCAACTTCCTCTGCACCAAAACAGGAAGGAGCTGTTGCTCGCTACAGACAAGGCTGGAGACCTAACCAGTCCTGGAACAAGGGCAAGCAGGCCAGGAAACCTGCTGCTGCCCCTAAGACAGCATGAATTGAGGGCCCCCGATCCGGGAACGGATCTAGTGGGGGGCAGACTTTCTCTCTTCGCCCAGGCTTGGGCAAGAGATGTCCAGGATCCCTGGGCGTTAGAGATCATATCTCAGGGATATCTTCTGGACTTCAAATCCTCTCCCCCAAAAGGGAGATTTCATCTGTCAAGGTTGTCAACAAACCAAATAAAGAAAGAGGCGTTTCTACGCTGTGTACAAGATCTTTTACTATTGGGAGTGATCCATCCGGTTCCGCGGTCGGAACACGGACAAGGGTTTTACTCAAATCTGTTTGTGGTTCCCAAAAAAGAGGGAACTTTCAGGCCAATCTTGGATTTAAAGATCCTAAACAAATTCCTAAGAGTTCCATCGTTCAAAATGGAAACTATTCGGACAATTCTACCCATGATCCAAAAGGGTCAGTACATGACCACAGTGGATTTAAAGGATGCTTACCTTCACATACCGATTCACAAGGATTATTACCGGTATCTAAGGTTTGCCTTCCTAGACGGGCATTACCAGTTTGTAGCTCTTCCATTCGGATTAGCTACGGCTCCAAGAATCTTCACAAAGGTTCTGGGTGCTCTTCTGGCGGTACTAAGACCGCGAGGAATTTCGGTAGCGCCGTACCTAGACGACATTCTGATACAAGCTTCAAGCTTTCAAACTGCCAAGTCTCATACAGAGTTAGTACTGGCATTTCTAAGGTCGCATGGATGGAAGGTGAACGAAAAGAAGAGTTCTCTCTTTCCACTCACAAGAGTTCCCTTCTTGGGGACTCTTATAGATTCTGTAGAAATGAAGATCTACCTGACAGAAGACAGGTTAACAAAGCTTCAAAATGCATGCCGTGTCCTTCATTCCATTCAACACCCGTCAGTGGCTCAATGCATGGAGGTAATCGGTTTGATGGTAGCGGCAATGGACATAGTACCCTTTGCACGCCTACATCTCAGACCGCTGCAATTGTGCATGCTAAGTCAGTGGAATGGGGATTACTCAGACTTGTCCCCTACTCTGAATCTGGATCAAGAGACCAGAAATTCTCTTCTATGGTGGCTTTCTCGGCCACATCTGTCCAGGGGGATGCCATTCAGCAGGCCAGATTGGACAATTGTAACAACAGACGCCAGCCTACTAGGTTGGGGCGCTGTTTGGAATTCTCTGAAGGCTCAGGGACAATGGAATCAGGAGGAGAGTCTCCTGCCAATAAACATTCTGGAATTTAGAGCAGTTCTCAATGCCCTTCTGGCTTGGCCCCAGTTAACAACTCGGGGGTTCATCAGGTTTCAGTCGGACAACATCACGACTGTAGCTTACATCAACCATCAGGGAGGGACAAGAAGCTCCCTAGCAATGATGGAAGTATCAAAGATAATTCGCTGGGCAGAGTCTCACTCTTGCCACCTGTCAGCGATCCACATCCCGGGAGTGGAGAACTGGGAGGCGGATTTCCTAAGTCGTCAGACTTTTCATCCGGGGGAGTGGGAACTTCATCCGGAAGTCTTTGCCCAAATTCTTCGACGTTGGGGCAAACCAGAGAGAGATCTCATGGCGTCTCGACAGAACGCCAAGCTTCCTTTTTACGGGTCCAGATCCAGGGATCTGGGAGCGGTTCTGATAGATGCTTTGACAGCACCTTGGACCTTCGGGATGGCTTATGTGTTTCCACCCTTCCCGATGCTTCCTCGATTGATTGCCAGAATCAAACAGGAGAGAGCATCGGTGATTCTAATAGCGCCTGCGTGGCCACGCAGGACTTGGTATGCAGATCTAGTGGACATGTCATCCTGTCCACCTTGGTCTCTGCCTCTGAGACAGGACCTTCTGATTCAGGGTCCCTTCAAACATCAAAATCTAATTTCTCTGAAGCTGACTGCTTGGAAATTGAACGCTTGATTTTGTCAAAACGTGGTTTTTCTGAGTCAGTAATTGATACCTTAATACAGGCTAGGAAGCCTGTTACCAGAAAGATTTACCATAAAATATGGCGTAAATACTTATATTGGTGCGAATCCAAGAGTTACTCATGGAGTAAGGTTAGGATTCCTAGGATATTGTCTTTTCTACAAGAAGGTTTAGAAAAGGGTTTATCCGCTAGTTCCTTAAAGGGACAGATTTCAGCTCTGTCCATTCTTTTGCACAAACGTCTGTCAGAGGTTCCGGACGTTCAAGCTTTTTGTCAGACTTTAGCTAGGATCAAGCCTGTGTTTAAAACTGTTTGGAGTTTGAACTTAGTTCTTAATCCTTCTTCGAAGAAGGAACGTCTTTTACACAATCTAGATGTAGTCCGTGCCCTGAAATTTTATCTACAGGCAACTAAGGATTTTCGACAAACGTCTTCCCTGTTTGTCGTTTATTCTGGTCAGAGGAGAGGTCAAAAAGCTTCGGCTACCTCTCTCTCTTTTTGGCTTCGTAGCATAATACGTTTAGCCTATGAGACTGCTGGACAGCAGCCTCCTGAAAGAATTACAGCTCATTCTACTAGAGCTGTGGCTTCCACTTGGGCCTTTAAGAATGAGGCCTCTGTTGAACAGATTTGCAAGGCTGCAACTTGGTCTTCTCTTCATACTTTTTCCAAATTTTACAAATTTGACACTTTTGCTTCTTCGGAGGCTGTTTTTGGGAGAAAGGTTCTTCAGGCAGTGGTTCCTTCCGTATAAAGAGCCTGCCTGTCCCTCCCGTCATCCGTGTACTTTAGCTTTGGTATTGGTATCCCAGAAGTAATGATGACCCGTGGACTGACCACACTTAACAGGAGAAAACAAAATTTATGCTTACCTGATAAATTCCTTTCTCCTGTAGTGTGGTCAGTCCACGGCCTGCCCTGTTTTTATGGCAGGTCTAAATTTTTGAATTATACTCCAGTCACCACTGCACCCTTTGGCTTCTCCTTTCTCGTTGGTTCTCGGTCGAATGACTGGGTGTGACGTAGAGGGGAGGAGCTATATAGCAGCTCTGCTGGGTGAATCCTCTTGCACTTCCTGTTGGGGAGGAGTTAATATCCCAGAAGTAATGATGACCCGTGGATTGACCACACTACAGGAGAAAGGAATTTATCAGGTAAGCATAAATTTTGTTTTTTCATTAAATGACTTGTAATTCAGGGTATTTGGCCTAACTTAATTTACGCATAGCAGTTTATCTTCTCTAGTCTAATATAAAAGTATTTTTTTATATCCTATTATATAGACGCACTCAAAACTCCTTCACTGATGCAGGAAAACAGACTAAAATTACAGTGTGTTAAAACGCATCACCTGGATACTACAGCAGTTCTGGTGTTGAGCACTAGGTGGATTATGTCTGCTGGCATGAGATTCTCTGGGGCATTGTGGGTCTTGGCAGATCACATTTCTTTCCTAAGATATGGAGAGTCCACAATGTCATTCCAATTACTAGTTGGAATATCACTCCTGGCCAGCAGGAGGAGGCAAAGAGCACCACAGCAAAGCTGTTAAGTGTCACTCCCCTACCCATAATCCCCAGTCATTCTCTTTGCCTCTGTCAATGGAGGAGGTGAAGCATGGTGTCTGAAGAAATGACTTCCTTTTTTGGGTACTTTTCCCTGCAAGCAAGGATTTGTCAATAGTAGTGGTGGCTTTTAAGCAGTTAAGAAAAAAACAAGGACTACCTCACTACTTCCTAACACATTGCTGCCCATGGTACAGAAAGCCAGAGTTGGTTACTCTGTTTTTTTTCTAAAGGTCTCTCTCTGTAAGGAGTATGTGTTTTTTCACGCCTTGTGAGCCGTCTTCCTGCCGGACAGCTAGACTGCAGGTAAGTGCTTTTGTCTTCTAGGTCTTGGAGACTTGCACTTCAGAAGAATTTGATATGCAGTAGATGGGGACATTTTTAAAAACATAATTTATGTAAGAACTTACCTGATAAATTCATTTCTTTCATATTAGCAAGAGTCCATGAGCTAGTGACGTATGGGATATACATTCCTACCAGGAGGGGCAAAGTTTCCCAAACCTCAAAATGCCTACAAATACACCCCTCACCACACCCACAATTCAGTTTAACGAATAGCCAAGAAGTGGGGTGATAAAAAAGTGCGAAAGCATATAAAATAAGGAATTGGAATAATTGTGCTTTATACAAAATCATAACCACCACAAAAAAAGGGCGGGCCTCATGGACTCTTGCTAATATGAAAGAAATGAATTCATCAGGTAAGTTCTTACATAAATTATGTTTTCTTTCATGTAATTAGCAAGAGTCCATGAGCTAGTGACGTATGGGATAATGATTACCCAAGATGTGGATCTTTCCACGCAAGAGTCACTAGAGAGGGAGGGATAAAATAAAGACAGCCAATTCCTGCTGAAAATAATCCACACCCAAAATAAAGTTTAATGAAAAACATAAGCAGAAGATTCAAACTGAAACCGCTGCCTGAAGTACTTTTCTACCAAAAACTGCTTCAGAAGAAGAAAATACATCAAAATGGTAGAATTTAGTAAAAGTATGCAAAGAGGACCAAGTTGCTGCTTTGCAAATCTGATCAACCGAAGCTTCATTCCTAAACGCCCAGGAAGTAGAAACTGACCTAGTAGAATGAGCTGTAATCCTCTGAGGCGGAGTTTTACCCGACTCAACATAGGCAAGATGAATTAAAGATTTCAACCAAGATGCCAAAGAAATGGCAGAAGCTTTCTGGCCTTTTCTAGCACCGGAAAAAATAACAAATAGACTAGAAGTCTTACGGAAAGACTTAGTAGCTTCAACATAATATTTCAAAGCTCTAACAACATCCAAAGAATGCAACGATTTCTCCTTAGAATTCTTAGGATTAGGACATAATGAAGGAACCACAATTTCTCTACTAATGTTGTTGGAATTCACAACTTTAGGTAAAAATTCAAATGAAGTTCGCAACACCGCCTTATCCTGATGAAAAATCAGAAAAGGAGACTCACAAGAAAGAGCAGATAATTCAGAAACTCTTCTGGCAGAAGAGATGGCCAAAAGGAACAAAACTTTCCAAGAAAGTAATTTAATGTCCAATGAATGCATAGGTTCAAACGGAGGAGCTTGAAGAGCTCCCAGAACCAAATTCAAACTCCAAGGAGGAGAAATTGACTTAATGACAGGTTTTATACGAACCAAAGCTTGTACAAAACAATGAATATCAGGAAGAATAGCAATCTTTCTGTGGT
>NW_026510912.1:5739-12783 GCF_027579735.1 Bombina bombina
ATCTATACACACACACACACACACACATCTATACACACATCTATACACACACATCTATACACACACACCTACATCTATACACACACACCTACATCTATACACACACACACACACATCTATACACACACACACATCTATACACACACACACACACATCTATACACACACACACACATCTATACACACACACACACATCTATACACACACACACATCTACACATCTACACACACACACATCTATACACACACACACACACACATCTATACACACACACACACACATCTATACACACACACACACACATCTATACACACACACACACATCTATACACACACACACACACACACATCTATACACACACACACACATCTATACACACACACACACACACACATCTATACACACACACATCTACACACACACACACACACATCTATACACATCTATACACACACACACATCTATACACACACACATCTATACACACACAAATCTATACACACACACACACACATCTATACACACACACACACACACACTACACACACATCTATACACACACAAATCTATACACACACAAATCTATACACACACACACACATCTATACACACACACACACACACACATCTATACACACACACACATCTATACACACACACACACACATCTATACACACACACACACACATCTATACACACACACACACATCTATACACACACACACACATCTATACACACACACACACACACACATCTCTACCACACACACATCTATACACACACACACACACCACACACACCCACACACACACACACATATATACACACACACACACACACACACACACACACATCTATAACACACACACACACACACACACACACACACACACACACACACATCTATACACACACACACACATCTATACACACACACACATCTATACACACACACACATCTATACACACACACACACATCTATACACACACACACATCTATACACACACACACACATCTATACACACACACACACACACAACATCAACACACACACACAACACACATCTTATACACACACAACACACACACACACACACACATCACACACACACACACACATCTATACACACACACATCTATACACACACACACACACACACACACCATCTACTACACACACCACCACACACACACACATCTATACACACACACACTACACACTACACACACACATCTATACACACACACATCTACACACACACACACACATCTACACACACACACACACATCTATACACACACACACACATCTATACACACACACACACATCTATACACACACACACACACACATCTACACACACACACACATCTACACACACACACACCTACACACCTACACACACACCTACACACACACACACCTACACACACACATCTACACACACACACACATCTACACACACACACACATCTACACACACACACACATCTACACACACACACACATCTACACACACACACACATCTACACACACACACACATCTACACACACACACACATCTACACACACACACACATCTACACACACACACACATCTACACACACACACACATCTACACACACACACACATCTACACACACACACACACACATCTACACACACACACACATCTACACACACACACACACACATCTACACACACACACACATCTACACACACACACACACACACACACATCTATACACACACACACATCTATACAACACCACACATCTATACACACACACATCTATACACACACACATCTATACACACACACATCTATACACACACACATCTATACACACACACACACACATCTATACACACACACACACATCATACACACACACACACATCTATACACACACACACACACATCTATACACACACACACACACATCTATACACACACACACACACCCATCTATACACACACACACACACACACACACACATCTATACCACACACACACACACATCTATACACACACACACACACATCTATACACACACACACACACATCTATACACACACACACACACACTATACACACACACACACACATCTATACACACACACACACACACATCTATACCACACACACACACAGCACACATCTATACACACACACACACACACACACACATCTATACACACACACACACACACACACATCTATACACACACACACACACATCTATACACACACACACACACACATCTATGCACACACACACACACATCTATACACACACACACATCTATACACACACACACCTATACACACACACACATACACACACACACATACACACACACACACACACATCTATACACATCTATACACACACACACACACACATCTATACACATCTATACACACACACACACCTATACACACACACACATCCTATACACACACACACACATCTATACACACACACACACATCTATACACACACACACACATCTATACACACACACACACATCTATACACACACACATCTATACACACACACACACATCTATACACACACACATCTATACACACACACACACATCTATACACACACACACACACATCTATACACACACACACACATCTATACACACACACACACACACATCTATACACACACACACACATCTATACACACACACACACATCTATACACACACACACATCTATACACACACATATCTATACACACACACACACACACACTGTACATATACAAATAAAGTGTTCTCCCCAGGCCATTTGTAATGGGTGCACCACTCATTAACAGGTTCCGACTAAAATTTTGGCCACAAATTAGCTAAAACTGGCTAATATTAAAAAAAAACAGAATTAGGTTTACCTGATAAATTACTTTCTCCCAACGGTGTGTCCGGTCGTCCACGGCGTCATCCTTACTTGTGGGAATATTCTCTTCCCCAACAGGAAATGGCAAAGAGCCCAGCAAAGCTGGTCACATGATCCCTCCTAGGCTCCGCCTACCCCAGTCATTCGACCGACGTTAAGGAGGAATATTTGCATAGGAGAAACCATATGATACCGTGGGTGACTGTAGTTAAAGAAAATAAATTATCAGACCTGATTAAAAAAGCCAGGGGCGGGCCGTGGACCGGACACACCGTTGGAGAAAGTAATTTATCAGGTAAACATAAATTCTGTTTTCTCCACATAGGTGTGTCCGTCCACGGCGTCATCCTTACTTGTGGAACCAATACCAAAGCTTAGGACACGGATGAAGGGAGGGAGCAATTCAGGTCACCTAGAAGGAAGGCACCACGGCTTGCAAAACTTTCTCCCAAAAATAGCCTCAGAAGAAGCAAAGTATCAACTTGTAAATTTTGTAAAAGTGTGCAGTGAAGACCAAGTCGCTGCCTACATATCTGATCAACAGAAGCCTCGTTCTTGAAGGGCCCATTGTGGAAGCCACAGCCCTAGTGAATGAGCTGTGATTCTTTCTGGAGGCTGCCGTCCGGCAGTCTCGTAAGCCAATCTGATGATGCTTTTAATCCAAAAAGAGAGAGAGGTAGAAGTTGCTTTTTGACCTCTCCTGTTACCAGAATAAACAACAAACAAGGAAGATGTTTGTCTAAAATCCTTTGTAGCATCTAAATAGAATTTTAGAGCGCGAACAACCTCCAAATTGTGCAACAAACGTTCCTTCTTCGAAACTGGTTTCGGACACAAAGAAGGCACGACTATCTCCTGGTTAATGTTTTTGTTAGAAACAACTTTTGGAAGAAAACCAGGTTTAGTACGTAAAACCACCTTATCTGCATGGAACACCAGATAAGGAGGAGAACACTGCAGAGCAGATAATTCTGAAACTCTTCTAGCGGAAGAAATTGCAGCCAAAAACAAAAAACTTTCCAAGATAATAACTTAATATCAACGGAATGTAAGGGTTCAAACGGAACCCCCTGAAGAACTGAAAGAACTAAGTTGAGACTCCAAGGAGGAGTCAAAGGTTTGTAAACAGGCTTGATTCTAACCAGAGCCTGAACAAAGGCTTGAACATCTGGCACAGCTGCCAGCTCTTTGTGAAGTAACACAGACAAGGCAGAAATCTGTCCCTTCAAGGAACTTGCAGATAATCCTTTCTCCAATCCTTCTTGAAGAAAGGATAGAATCCTAGGAATCTTTACCTTGTCCCAAGGGAATCCTTTAGATTCACACCAACAGATATATTTTTTCCATATTTTGTGGTAAATTTTTCTAGTTACAGGCTTTCTGGCCTGAACAAGAGTATCAATAACAGAATCTGAGAACCCTCGCTTTGATAAGATCAAGCGTTCAATCTCCAAGCAGTCAGCTGGAGTAGGACCAGATTCGGATGTTCGAACGGACCTTGAACAAGAAGGTCTCGTCTCAAAGGTAGCTTCCATGGTGAAGCCGATGACATATTCACCAGATCTGCCTACCAAGTCCTGCGTAACCACGCAGGAGCTATCAAGATCACCTACGCCCTCTCCTGATTGATCCTGGCTACCAGCCTGGGGATGAGAGGAAACGGCGGGAATACATAAGCTAGGTTGAAGGTCCAAGGTGCTACTAGTGCATCTACTAGAGTCGCCTTGGGATCCCTGGATCTGGACCCGTAGCAAGGAACCTTGAAGTTCTGACGAGAGGCCATCAGATCCATGTCTGGAATGCCCCACAGTTGAGTGATTTGGGCAAAGATTTCCGGATGGAGTTCCCACACCCCCGGATGCAATGTCTGACGACTCAGAAAATCCGCTTCCCAAGTTTCCACTCCTGGGATGTGGATTGCAGACAGGTGGCAGGAGCGAGTCTCCGCCCATTGAATGATTTTGGTCACTTCTTCCATCGCCAGGGAACTCCTTGTTCCCCCCTGATGGTTGATGTACGCAACAGTCGTCATGTTGTCTGATTGAAACCGTATGAACTTGGCCCTCGCTAGCTGAGGCCAAGCCTTGAGAGCATTGAATATCGCTCTCAGTTCCAGAATATTTATCGGTAGAAGAGATTCTTCCCGAGACCAAAGACCCTGAGCTTTCAGGGATCCCCAGACCGCGCCCCAGCCCATCAGACTGGCGTCGGTCGTGACAATGACCCACTCTGGTCTGCGGGAGGTCACCCCTTGTGACAGGTTGTCCAGGGACAGCCACCAACGGAGTGAGTCTCTGGTCCTCTGATTTACTTGTATCTTCGGAGACAAGTCTGTATAGTCCCCATTCCACTGACTGAGCATACACAATTGAAATGGTCTTAGATGAATGCGCGCAAAAGGAACTATGTCCATTGCCGCTACCATCAAACCTATCACTTCCATGCACTGCGCTATGGAAGGAAGAGGAACGGAAGGAAGTATCCGACAAGAGTTTAGAAGTTTTGTTTTTCTGGTCTCTGTCAGAAAAATCCTCATTTCTAAGGAGTCTATTATTGTTCCCAAGAAGGGAACTCTTGTCGACGGAGATAGAGAACTCTTTTCCACGTTCACTTTCCATCCGTGAGATCTGAGAAAGGCCAGGACTATGTCCGTGTGAGCCTTTGCTAGAGGAAGGGACGACGCTTGAATCAGAATGTCGTCCAAGTAAGGTACTACAGCAATGCCCCTTGGTCTTAGCACCGCCAGAAGGGACCCTAGTACCTTTGTGAAAATCCTTGGAACAGTGGCTAATCCGAAAGGAAGCGCCACGAACTGGTAATGCTTGTCCAGGAATGCGAACCTTAGGAACCGATGATGTTCCTTGTGGACAGGAATATGTAGATACGCATCCTTTAAATCCACCGTGGTCAAGAATTGACCTTCCTGGATGGAAGGATTGTTCGAATGGTTTCCAATTTGGACGATGGAACCTTGAGAAACTTGTTTAGGATCTTGAGATCTAAGATTGGTCTGAACGTTCCCTCTTTTTTGGGAACTACGAACAGATTGGAGTAGAACCCCATCCCTCGTTCTTTTAATGGAACAGGATGAATCACTTCCAGAAGATAACCTTGGAAGACTATTTCTAGCGCCCAAGGATCCAGAACATCTCTTGCCCAAGCCTGAGTGAAGAGAGAGAGTCTGTCCCCCACCAAATCTGGTCCCGGATCGGGGGCCCGCATCTCATGCTGTCTTGGGAGCAGTGGCAGGTTTCTTGGCCTGCTTTCCTTTGTTCCAGCCTTGCCTTGGTCTCCAGGCTGGATTGGCTTGAGAAGTATTACCCTCCTGCTTAGAGGACGTAGCACTTGGGGCTGGTCCGTTTCTGCGAAAGGGACGAAAATTAGGTTTATTTTTGGCCTTGAAAGACCTATTCTGAGGAAGGGCGTGGCCCTTGCCCCCAGTGATATCAGAGATAAACTCTTTCAAGTCAAGGCCAAACAGTGTTTTCCCCTTGAAAGGAATGTCAAACAATTTGTTCTTGGAAGACGCATCCGCTGACCAAGATTTTAACCAAAGCGCTCTGCGCGCCACAATAGCAAACCCAGAATTTTTCGCCGCCAACCTAGCCAATTGCAAGGTGGCGTCTAGGGTGAAAGAATTAGCCAATTTAAGAGCACGAATTCTGTCCATAATCTCCTCATAAGAAGAAGAATTACTAATAATCGCCTTTTCTAGCTCATCGCACCAGAAACACGCGGCTGTAGTGACAGGGACAATGCATGCAATTGGTTGTAGAAGGTAACCTTGCTGAACAAACATCTTTTTTAGCAAACCTTCTAATTTTTTATCCATAGGATCTTGGAAAGCACAACTATCTTCTATGGGTATAGTGGTGCGCTTGTTTAGAGAAGAAACCGCCCCCTCGACCTTGGGGACTGTCTGCCATAAGTCCTTTCTGGGGTCGACTATAGGAAACAATTTTTTAAATATGGGGGGAGGTACGAAAGGTACACCGGGCCTGTCCCATTCTTTATTAACAATGTACGCCACCCGCTTGAGTATAGGAAAAGCTTCGGGGGGGCCCCGGGGCCTCTAGGAACTTGTCCATTTTACATAGTGTTTCTGGAATGACCAGATAAT
>NW_026510913.1:0-34412 GCF_027579735.1 Bombina bombina
TCATGTCTCCCTCTCATTCATCTCCCTGTGTTATTCATATGTGCCTGTGTAATTCATGTCTCCCTGTCTCATTAATCTCCCCGTATTATTCATCTGTGTCTGTGTAATTCATTTCTCCCTGTCACATTCATCTTACTGTGTTATTCATCTGTGCCTGTGTAATTCATGTCTCCCTGTCTCATTCATCTCCCTGTGTTATTCATCTGTGCCTGTGTAATTCATGTCTCCCTTTCATTCATCTCCCTGTGTAATTCATGTCTCCCTGTCTCATTCATCTCCCTGTGTTATTCATCTGTGCCTGTGTAATTCATGTCTCCCTTTCATTCATCTCCCTGTGTTATTCATATGTGCCTGTGTAATTCATGTCTCCCTGTCTCATTCATCTCCCTGTGTTATTCATCTGTGCCTGTGTAATTCATGTCTCCCTGTGTTATTCATCTGTGCCTGTGTAATTCATGTCTCCCTGTCACATTCATCTCCCTGTGTTATTCATCTGTGCCTGTGTAATTCATGTCTCCCTGTCTCATTCATCTCCCCGTATTATTCATCTGTGCCTGTGTAATTCATGTCTCCCTGTCGCATTCATCTTCCTATATTATTAATCTGTGCCTGTGTAATTCATGTCTCCCTGTCTCATTCATCTCCCTGTGTTATTCATCTGTGCCTGTGTAATTCATGTCTCCCTGTCTTATTCATCTCCCCGTGTTATTCATCTGTGCCTGTGTAATTCGTGTCTCCCTGTCTCATTCATCTCCCTGTGTTATTCATCTGTGCCTGTGTAATTCATGGCTCCCTCTAATTCATCTCCCTATATTATTAATCTGTGCCTGTGTAATTCGTGTCTCCCTGTCTCATTCATCTCCCTGTGTTATTCATCTGTGCCTGTGTAATTCATGTCTCCCTGTCTTATTCATCTCCCCGTGTTATTCATCTGTGCCTGTGCAATTGATGTCTCCCTCTCATTCATCTCCCTGTGTTATTCATCTGTGCCTGTGTAATTCATGTCTCCCTGTCTCATTCATCTCCCTGTCTCATTTATCTCCCTGTGTAATTCATGTCTCCCTGTCTCATTCATCTCCCTGTGTTATGCATCTGTGCCTGTGTAATTAATTTCTCCCTCTCATTCATCCCCCTATATTATTAATCTGTGCCTGTGTAATTCATGTCTTCCTGTCTCATTCATCTCCCTGTGTAATTCATGTCTCCCTCTCATTCATCTCCCTGTGTTATTCATCTGTGCCTGTGTAATTCATGTCTCCCTGTTTTATTCATCTCCCTGTGTTATTCATCTGTGCTTGTGTAATTCATGTCTCCCTGTCTCATTCATCTCCCTGTGTTATTCATCTGTGCCTGTGTAATTCATGTCTCCCTGTCTCATTCATCTCCCCGTGTTATTCATCTGTGCCTGTGTAATTCATGTCTCCCTGTTTTATTCCTCTCCCTGTGTTATTCATCTGTGCCTGTGTAATTCATGTCTCCCTGTCTCATTCATCTCTCCGTGTTATTCATCTGTGCCTGTGTAATTAATGTCTCCCTCTCATTCATCTCCCCGTATTATTCATCTGTGCCTGTGTAATTCATGTCTCCCGGTCTCATTCATCTCCCTGTGTTATTCATCTGTGCTTGTGTAATTCATGTCTCCCTGTCTCATTCATCTCCCTGTGTTATTCATCTGTGCCTGTGTAATTAATGTCTCCCTCTAATTCATATCCCTGTGTTATTCATCTGTGCCTGTGTAATTCATGTCTCCGTGTTATTCATCTCCCTGTGTTATTCATCTGTGCCTGTGTAATTCATGTCTTCCTGTCTCATTCATCTCCCTGTGTTATTCATCTGTGCCTGTGTAATTCATGTCTTCCTGTCACATTCATCTCCCTGTGTTATTCATCTGTGCCTGTGTAATTCATGTCTCCCTGTGTTATTCATCTCCCCGTGTTATTCATCTGTGCCTGTGTAATTCATGTCTCCCTGTGTTATTCATCTCCCCGTGTTATTCATCTGTGCCTGTGTAATTCATTTCTCCCTTTCATTCATCTCCCTGTGTTATTCATCTGTGCCTGTGTAATTCATATCTCCCTGTCTTATTCATCTCCCTGTGTTATTCATCTGTGCCTGTGTAATTCATGTCTCCCTGTTATTCATCTGTGCCTGTGTAATTCATGTCTCCCTGTCTCATTCATCTCCCTGTGTTATTCATCTGTGCCTGTGTAATTCATGTCTCCCTGTCTCATTCATCTCCCCGTGTTATTCATCTGTGCCTGTGTAATTCATGTCTCCCTGTTTTATTCCTCTCCCTGTGTTATTCATCTGTGCCTGTGTAATTCATGTCTCCCTGTCTCATTCATCTCCCCGTGTTATTCATCTGTGCCTGTGTAATTAATGTCTCCCTCTCATTCATCTCCCCGTATTATTCATCTGTGCCTGTGTAATTCATGTCTCCCTGTCTCATTCATCTCCCTGTGTTATTCATCTGTGCTTGTGTAATTCATGTCTCCCTGTCTCATTCATCTCCCTGTGTTATTCATCTGTGCCTGTGTAATTAATGTCTCCCTCTAATTCATATCCCTGTGTTATTCATCTGTGCCTGTGTAATTCATGTCTCCGTGTTATTCATCTCCCTGTGTTATTCATCTGTGCCTGTGTAATTCATGTCTTCCTGTCTCATTCATCTCCCTGTGTTATTCATCTGTGCCTGTGTAATTCATGTCTTCCTGTCACATTCATCTCCCTGTGTTATTCATCTGTGCCTGTGTAATTCATGTCTCCCTGTGTTATTCATCTCCCCGTGTTATTCATCTGTGCCTGTGTAATTCATTTCTCCCTTTCATTCATCTCCCTGTGTTATTCATCTGTACCTGTGTAATTCATATCTCCCTGTCTTATTCATCTCCCTGTGTTATTCATCTGTGCCTGTGTAATTCATGTCTCCCTGTCTCATTCATCTCCCTGTGTTATTCTTCTGTGGCTGTGTAATTCATGTCTACCTCTCGTTCATCTCCCTGTGTTATTCATCTGTGCCTGTGTAATTTGTGTCTCCCTGTCTCATTCATCACCCTGTGTTATTCATCTGTGCCTGTGTAATTCATGTCTCCCTGTCTCATTCATCTCCCTGTGTTATTCATATGTGCCTGTGTAATTCGTGTCTCCCTGTCTCATTCATCTCCCTGTATTATTCATCTGTGCCTGTGTAATTCATGTCTCCCTCTCATTCATCTCCCTGTGTTATTCATATGTGCCTGTGTAATTCATGTCTCCCTGTCTCATTAATCTCCCCGTATTATTCATCTGTGTCTGTGTAATTCATTTCTCCCTGTCACATTCATCTTACTGTGTTATTCATCTGTGCCTGTGTAATTCATGTCTCCCTGTCTCATTCATCTCCCTGTGTTATTCATCTGTGCCTGTGTAATTCATGTCTCCCTTTCATTCATCTCCCTGTGTAATTCATGTCTCCCTGTCTCATTCATCTCCCTGTGTTATTCATCTGTGCCTGTGTAATTCATGTCTCCCTTTCATTCATCTCCCTGTGTTATTCATATGTGCCTGTGTAATTCATGTCTCCCTGTCTCATTCATCTCCCTGTGTTATTCATCTGTGCCTGTGTAATTCATGTCTCCCTCTCATTCATCTCCCTGTGTTATTCATCTGTGCCTGTGTAATTCATGTCTCCCTGTCACATTCATCTCCCTGTGTTATTCATCTGTGCCTGTGTAATTCATGTCTCCCTGTCTCATTCATCTCCCCGTATTATTCATCTGTGCCTGTGTAATTCATGTCTCCCTGTCGCATTCATCTTCCTATATTATTAATCTGTGCCTGTGTAATTCATGTCTCCCTGTCTCATTCATCTCCCTGTGTTATTCATCTGTGCCTGTGTAATTCATGTCTCCCTGTCTTATTCATCTCCCTGTGTTATTCATCTGTGCCTGTGTAATTCATGTCTCCCTGTCTCATTCATCTCCCTGTGTTATTCATCTGTGCCTGTGTAATTCATGGCTCCCTCTAATTCATCTCCCTATATTATTAATCTGTGCCTGTGTAATTCGTGTCTCCCTGTCTCATTCATCTCCCTGTGTTATTCATCTGTGCCTGTGTAATTCATGTCTCCCTGTCTTATTCATCTCCCCGTGTTATTCATCTGTGCCTGTGTAATTGATGTCTCCCTCTCATTCATCTCCCTGTGTTATTCATCTGTGCCTGTGTAATTCATGTCTCCCTGTCTCATTCATCTCCCTGTGTTATTCATCTGTGCCTGTGTAATTTATGTCTCCCTCTCATTCATCTCCCTGTGTTATTCATCTGTGCCTGTGTAATTCATGTCTCCCTGTCTTATTCATCTCCCTGTTTTATTCATCTGTGCCTGTGTAATTCATGTCTCCCTGTCTCATTCATCTCCCCGTATTATTCATCTGTGCCTGTGTAATTCATGTCTCCCTGTCCCATTCATCTCCCTGTATTATTCATCTGTGCCTGTGTAATTCATGTCTCCCTGTCTCATTCATCTCCCTGTGTTATTCATCTGTGCCTGTGTAATTCATGTCTCCCTGTCTCATTCATCTCCCCGTGTTATTCATCTGTGCCTGTGTAATTCATATCTCCCTGTCTCATTCATCTCCCCTTGTTATTCATCTGTGCCTGTGTAATTCATGTCTCCCTTTCATTCTTCTCCCTGTGTTATTCATCTGTGCCTGTGTAATTCATGTCTCCCTTTCATTCATCTCCCTGTGTTATTCATCTGTGCCTGTGCAATTCATGTCTCCCTTTCATTCCTCTCCCTGTGTTATTCATCTGTGCATGTGTAATTCATGTCTCCGTCTTATTCATCTCCCTATATTATTAATCTGTGCCTGTGTAATTCATGTCTCCCTGTCACATTCATCTCCTCGTGTTATTCTTCTGTGCCTGTGTAATTCATGTCTCCCTGTGTTATTCATCTCCCTGTGTTATTCATCTGTGCCTGTGTAATTCATGTCTCCCTGTCTCATTCATCTCCCTGTGTTATTCATCTGTGCCTGTGTAATTCATGTCTCCCTCTCATTCATCTCCCTGTGTTATTCATCTGTGCCTGTGCAATTCATGTGTCCCTGTCTCATTCATCTCCCCGAGTTATTCATCTGTGCCTGTGTAATTCATGTCTCCCTCTCATTCATCTCCCCGTGCTATTCATCTGTGCCTGTGTATTTCATGTCTCCCTGTCTCATTCATCTCCCTGTGTTATTCATCTGTGCCTGTGTAATTCATGTCTCCCTGTCTAATTCCTCTCCCTGTGTTATTCATCTGTGCCTGTGTAATTCATGTCTCCCTGTCTCATTCATCTCCCTGTGTTATGCATCTGTGCCTGTGTAATTAATTTCTCCCTCTCATTCATCTCCCTATATTATTAATCTGTGCCTGTGTAATTCATGTCTTCCTGTCTCATTCATCTCCCTGTGTAATTCATGTCTCCCTCTCATTCATCTCCCTGTGTTATTCATCTGTGCCTGTGTAATTCATGTCTCCCTGTTTTATTCATCTCCCTGTGTTATTCATCTGTGCTTGTGTAATTCATGTCTCCCTGTCTCATTCATCTCCCTGTGTTATTCATCTGTGCCTGTGTAATTCATGTCTCCCTGTCTCATTCATCTCCCCGTGTTATTCATCTGTGCCTGTGTAATTCATGTCTCCCTGTTTTATTCCTCTCCCTGTGTTATTCATCTGTGCCTGTGTAATTCATGTCTCCCTGTCTCATTCATCTCCCCGTGTTATTCATCTGTGCCTGTGTAATTAATGTCTCCCTCTCATTCATCTCCCCGTATTATTCATCTGTGCCTGTGTAATTCATGTCTCCCTGTCTCATTCATCTCCCTGTGTTATTCATCTGTGCTTGTGTAATTCATGTCTCCCTGTCTCATTCATCTCCCTGTGTTATTCATCTGTGCCTGTGTAATTAATGTCTCCCTCTCATTCATCTCCCTGTGTTATTCATCTGTGCCTGTGTAATTCATGTCTCCGTGTTATTCATCTCCCTGTGTTATTCATCTGTGCCTGTGTAATTCATGTCTTCCTGTCTCATTCATCTCCCTGTGTTATTCATCTGTGCCTGTGTAATTCATGTCTCCCTCTCATTCATCTCCCTGTGTTATTCATCTGTGCCTGTGTAATTCATGTCTCCCTCTCATTCATCTCCCTGTGTTATTCATCTGTGCCTGTGTAATTCATGTCTTCCTGTCTCATTCATCTGTGCCTGTGTAATTCATGTCTTCCTGTCACATTCATCTCCCTGTGTTATTCATCTGTGCCTGTGTAATTCATGTCTCCCTGTGTAATTCATGTCTCCCTGTGTTATTCATCTGTGCCTGTGTAATTCATGTCTCCCTGTGTTATTCATCTGTGCCTGTGTAATTCATGTCTCCCTGTGTTATTCATCTCCCCGTGTTATTCATCTGTGCCTGTGTAATTCATTTCTCCCTTTCATTCATCTCCCTGTGTTATTCATCTGTGCCTGTGTAATTCATATCTCCCTGTCTTTTTCATCTCCCTGTGTTATTCATCTGTGCCTGTGTAATTCATGTCTCCCTGTTATTCATCTGTGCCTGTGTAATTCATGTCTCCCTGTCTCATTCATCTCCCTGTGTTATTCTTCTGTGGCTGTGTAATTCATGTCTACCTCTCGTTCATCTCCCCGTGTTATTCATCTGTGCCTGTGTAATTCATGTCTCCCTGTCTCATTCATCTCCCTGTGTTATTCATCTGTGCCTGTGTAATTCATGTCTCCCTCTAATTCATCTCCCTGTGTTATTCATCTGTGCCTGTGTAATTCATGTCTCCCTGTCTCATTCCTCTCCCTGTGTTATTCATCTGTGGCTGTGTAATTCATGTCTACCTCTCGTTCATCTCCCCGTGTTATTCATCTGTGCCTGTGTAATTCATGTCTCCCTGTCTCATTCATCTCCCTGTGTTATTCATCTGTGGCTGTGTAATTCATGTCTACCTCTCGTTCATCTCCCCGTGTTATTCATCTGTGCCTGTGTAATTCGTCTCCCTGTCTCATTCATCTCCCTGTGTTATTCATCTGTGGCTGTGTAATTCATGTCTACCTCTCGTTCATCTCCCCGTGTTATTCATCTGTGCCTGTGTAATTCATGTCTCCCTGTCTTATTCATCTTCCTGTGTTATTCATCTCCCTGTGTTATTCATCTGTGCCTGTGTAATTCATGTCTCCCTGTCTCATTCATCTCCCTGTCTCATTTATCTCCCTGTGTAATTCATGTCTCCCTGTCTTATTCATCTCCCTGTGTTATTCATCTGTGCCTGTGTAATTCATGTCTCCCTGTCTCATTAATCTCCCCGTATTATTCATCTGTGTCTGTGTAATTCATTTCTCCCTGTCACATTCATCTTACTGTGTTATTCATCTGTGCCTGTGTAATTCATGTCTCCCTTTCATTCATCTCCCTGTGTAATTCGTCTCCCTGTCTCATTCATCTCCCTGTGTTATTCATCTGTGCCTGTGTAATTCATGTCTCCCTGTCATTCATCTCCCTGTGTCATTCATATGTGCCTGTGTAATTCATGTCTCCCTGTCTCATTCATCTCCCTGTGTTATTCATCTGTGCCTGTGTAATTCATGTCTCCCTCTCATTCATCTCCCTGTGTTATTCATCTGTGCCTGTGTAATTCATGTCTCCCTGTCACATTCATCTCCCTGTGTTATTCATCTGTGCCTGTGTAATTCATGTCTCCCTGTCTCATTCATCTCCCCGTGTTATTCATCTGTGCCTGTGTAATTCGTGTCTCCCTGTCTCATTCATCTCCCCGTGTTATTCATCTGTGCCTGTGTAATTCATGTCTCCCTGTCTCATTCATCTCCCCGTGTTATTCATCTGTGCCTGTGTAATTCATGTCTCCCTCTCATTCATCTCCCTATATTATTAATCTGTGCCTGTGTAATTCATGTCTCTCTGTGTTATTCATCTCCCTGTGTTATTCATCTGTGCCTGTGTAATTTATGTCTCCCTCTCATTCATCTCCCTGTGTTATTCATCTGTGCCTGTGTAATTCATGTCTCCCTGTCATTCATCTCCCTGTGTTATTCATATGTGCCTGTGTAATTCATGTCTCCCTGTCTCATTCATCTCCCTGTGTTATTCATCTGTGCCTGTGTAATTCATGTCTCCCTCTCATTCATCTCCCTGTGTTATTCATCTGTGCCTGTGTAATTGATGTCTCGCTGTCTCATTCATCTCCCTGTGTTATTCATCTGTGCCTGTGTAATTCATGTCTCCCTGTCTCATTCATCTCCCCGTGTTATTCATCTGTGCCTGTGTAATTCGTGTCTCCCTGTCTCATTCATCTCCCCGTGTTATTCATCTGTGCCTGTGTAATTCATGTCTCCCTGTCTCATTCATCTCCCCGTGTTATTCATCTGTGCCTGTGTAATTCATGTCTCCCTCTCATTCATCTCCCTATATTATTAATCTGTGCCTGTGTAATTCATGTCTCTCTGTGTTATTCATCTCCCTGTGTTATTCATCTGTGCCTGTGTAATTTATGTCTCCCTCTCATTCATCTCCCTGTGTTATTCATCTGTGCCTGTGTAATTCATGTCTCCCTGTCTCATTCATCTCCCCGTATTATTCATCTGTGCCTGTGTAATTCATGTCTCCCTGTCCCATTCATCTCTCTGTATTATTCATCTGTGCCTGTGTAATTCATGTCTCCCTGTCTCATTCATCTCCCTGTTTTATTCATCTGTGCCTGTGTAATTCATGTCTCCCTGTCTCATTCATCTCCCCGTATTATTCATCTGTGCCTGTGTAATTCATGTCTCCCTGTCCCATTCATCTCCCTGTATTATTCATCTGTGCCTGTGTAATTCATGTCTCCCTGTCTCATTCATCTCCCTGTTTTATTCATCTGTGCCTGTGTAATTCATGTCTCCCTGTCTCATTCATCTCCCTGTTTTATTCATCTGTGCCTGTGTAATTCATGTCTCCCTGTCTCATTCATCTCCCCGTATTATTCATCTGTGTCTGTGTAATTCATGTCTCCCTGTCACATTCATCTTCCTGTGTTATTCATCTGTGCCTGTGTAATTCATGTCTCCCTCTCATTCATCTCCGTGTTATTCATCTGTGCATGTGTAATTCATGTCTCCCTCTTATTCATCTCCCTGTGTTATTCATCTGTGCCTGTGTAATTCATGTCTCCCTGTCACATTCATCTCCCTGTTTTATTCATCTGTGCCTGTGTAATTTATGTCTCCCTGTCTCATTCATCTCCCCGTATTATTGATCTGTGCCTGTGTAATTCATGTCTCCCTGTCACATTCATCTTCCTGTGTTATTCATCTGTGCCTGTGTAATTCATGTCTCCCTCTCATTCATCTCCATGTTATTCATCTGTGCATGTGTAATTCATGTCTCCCTCTTATTCATCTCCCTGTGTTATTCATCTGTGCCTGTGTAATTCATGTCTCCCTGTCACATTCATCTCCCTGTGTTATTCATATGTGCCTGTGTAATTCATGTCTCCCTGTCTTATTCATCTCCCCGTATTATTCATCTGTGCCTGTGTAATTCATGTCTCCCTGTCTTATTCATCTCCCTGTGTTATTCATCTGTGCCTGTGTAATTTATGTCTCCCTGTCTTATTCATCTCCCTGTGTTATTCATCTGTGCATGTGTAATTCATGTCTCCCTGTCACATTCATCTCCCTGTGTTATTCATCTGTGCCTGTGTAATTCATGTCTCCCTGTATCATTCATCTCCCTGTGTTATTCATCTGTGCCTGTGTAATTCATGTCCCCCTGTCTTATTCATCTCCCCGTGTTATTCATCTCCCCGTGTTATTCATCTGTGCCTGTGTAATTCATGTCTCCCTGTCTCATTCATCTCCCTGTGTTATTCATCTGTGTCTGTGTAATTCATGTCTCCCTGTCTCATTCATCTCCCCGTGTTATTCATCTGTGCCTGTGTAATTCATGTCTCCCTATATTATTAATCTGTGCCTGTCTTATTCATCTCCCTGTGTTATTCATCTGTGCCTGTGTAATTCATGTCTCCCTTTCATTCATCTCCCTGTGTTATTCATTTGTGCCTGTGTAATTCATGTCTCCCTTTCATTCATCTCCCTGTGTTATTCATCTGTGCCTGTGTAATTCATGTCTCCCTGTGTTATTCATCTGTGCCTGTGTAATTCATGTCTCCCTGTCTCATTCATCTCCCTGTGTTATTCATCTGTGCCTGTGTAATTCATGTCTCCCTTTCATTCATCTCCCTGTGTTATTCATCTGTGCCTGTGTAATTCATGTCCCCCTGTCTTATTCATCTCCCTGTATTATTCATCTGTGCCTGTGTAATTCATGTCTCCCTGTGTTATTCATCTCCCTGTGTTATTCATCTGTGCCTGTGTAATTCATGTCTCCCTGTCTCATTCATCTCCCCATGTTATTCATCTGTGCCTGTGTAATTCATGTCTCCCTGTGTTATTCATCTCCCTATGTTATTCATCTGTGCCTGTGTAATTCATGTCTCCCTGTCTCATTCATCTCCCTGTGTTATTCATCTGTGTCTGTGTAATTCCTGTCTCCCTGTGTTATTCATCTGTGCCTGTGTAATTCATGTCTCCCTGTCTCATTCATCTCCCTGTGTTATTCATCTGTGCCTGTGTAATTCATGTCTCCCTGTCTTATTCATCTCCCCGTGTTATTCATCTGTGCCTGTGTAATTCATGTCTCCCTGTCTCATTCATCTGTGCCTATTTAATTCATGTCCCCCTGTCTTATTCATCTCCCTGTATTATTCATCTGTGCCTGTGTAATTCATGTCTCCCTGTCTTATTCATCTCCCCGTGTTATTCATCTGTGCCTGTGTAATTCATGTCTCCCTGTGTTATTCATCTGTGCCTGTGTAATTCATATCTCCCTGTCTCATTCCTCTCCCTGTGTTATTCATCTGTGCCTGTGTAATTCATGTCTCCCTCTCATTCATCTCCCTGTGTTATTCATCTGTGCCTGTGTAATTCATATCTCCCTGTCTCATTCCTCTCCCTGTGTTATTCATCTGTGCCTGTGTAATTCATATCTCCCTGTCTCATTCCTCTCCCTGTGTTATTCATCTGTGCCTGTGTAATTCATGTCTCCCTCTCATTCCTCTCCCTGTGTTATTCATCTGTGCCTGTGTAATTCATGTCTCCCTGTCTTATTCATCTCCCTGTGTTATTCATTGGTGCCTGTGTAATTCATGTCTCCCTCTCATTCCTCTCCCTGTGTTATTCATCTGTGCCTGTGTAATTCATGTCTCCCTGTCTCATTCCTCTCCCTGTGTTATTCATCTGTGCCTGTGTAATTCATGTCTCCCTGTCTTATTCATCTCACCGTGTTATTCATCTGTGCCTGTGTAATTCATGTCTCCCTGTCTTATTCATCTCCCCGTGTTATTCATCTGTGCCTGTGTAATTCATGTCTCCCTCTCATTCATCTCCCCGTGTTATTCATCTGTGCCTGTGTAATTCATGTCTCCCTGTGTTATTCATCTGTGCCTGTGTAATTCATGTCTCCCTGTCTTATTCATCTCCCCGTGTTATTCATCTGTGCCTGTGTAATTCATGTCTCCCTCTCATTCATCTCCCCGTGTTATTCATCTGTGCCTGTGTAATTCATGTCTCCCTGTGTTATTCATCTGTGCCTGTGTAATTCATGTCTCCCTTTCTCATTCATCTCCCTGTGTTATTCATCTGTGCCTGTGTAATTCATGTCTCCCTGTCTCATTCATCTCCCTGTGTTATTCATCTGTGCCTGTGTAATTCATGTCTCCCTGTGTTATTCATCTGTGCCTGTGTCATTCATGTCTCCCTGTGTTATTCATCTGTGCCTGTGTAATTCATGTCTCCCTGTTTTATTCATCTCCCCGTGTTATTCATCTGTGCCTGTGTAATTCATGTCTCCCTGTGTTATTCATCTGTGCCTGTGTAATTCATGTCTCCCTGTCTCATTCATCTCCCTGTGTTATTCATCTGTGCCTGTGTAATTCATGTCCCCCTGTCTTATTCATCTCCCTGTATTATTCATCTGTGCCTGTGTAATTCATGTCTCCCTGTGTTATTCATCTGTGCCTGTGTAATTCATGTCTCCCTGTCTCATTCATCTCCCTGTGTTATTCATCTGTGCCTGTGTAATTCATGTCTCCCTGTCTCATTCATCTCCCTGTATTATTCATCTGTGAAATGTAAAAAAATGCCTTTTTAAAACATAGTGTTCCTTGACATGTTTTATGTAATCATACTTCTGAGACAGATACTCTCAAGATTATACCTATTGAGTTTATCCCTAAGTCTTAGGGCGTGCCGTAAACAGATATATGAGAAACATATTGGATCTGGAAATTACAAACTCTGTCACCATATGGTTTAAATGTAAATATTGACACAGCGGCATTTAATGATTGAATTCTAGGTCTGATAGGGTTTTTGAGCTTTATTTTGTATGAAGGTACGCAATGTATCATTATGTGCTCTAGCTTATATATTTGCAGCCAATTGTAATGTATTATATACTTTTCGCTAGCTAGTCAGTCTATTGAGATTATATATGGTTATTTGTATTTTTAGTGATATTTTTTTCAGAAGAACTGTAGTTTTTTTACTCAGGTTCTTTTTAATCTAAACTTTTTAAATGCGTGGCACTCACTTCTTTTTAATCCGTTTTCATGTTGTATTTTTAAGCTAGGGACAGTCACGGCTTGTTCACCTAATGATATATATTTATTATATTTTACCAATGTCTTACCCAGAGTGGCTGATCTGATAAATTATTTTGTATCTTTTTGGACTAAAGTCGGGCCCCGCTTCTACACACATGGCTAATTTAAATATAAGCTACTATTGGCTATTACTTTATTTACATTTATATGGTCCAATGGACTACTCCCTAATGGCCTGTTAGTTTATCCAATTATAGTATTGAATGGAGGCACGCCTTATTGACATGCGCAGTGATTTGGTGAACACGCCGAGATTGTCAGGTATTTAAGCTTACATTTTATATTTGTTTGTTATCACCTGATGAAACAGTCATGTACTGAGAAACGCATTGTGAATAAATAATATTGATTTTAAATTTTAATTCATTAACGTCCGGTTATAATCTGGGGGTGGAATTTTGGTTCCTCTTGCTGCTTGACTCTGTGAGCCCCAGATACCTTAGTGGTGCTGTGTACCTCCCGGACGGCCTCAGATACCTTAGTGGTGCTGTATACCTCCCAGGCGGCCTCAGATACCTCAGCGGTGCTGTGTACCTCCCGGACGGCCTCAGATACCTTAGTGGTGCTGTATACCTCCCAGGCGGCCTCAGATACCTCAGCGGTGCTGTGTACCTCCCGGACGGCCTCAGATACCTTAGTGGTGCTGTATACCTCCCAGGCGGCCTCAGATACCTCAGCGGTGCTGTGTACCTCCCGGACGGCCTCAGATACCTCAGCGGTGCTGTGTACTTCCCTGACGGCCTCAGATACCTCAGCGGTGCTGTGAACTTCCCTGACGGCCTCAGATACCTCAGCGGTGCTGTATAACTCCCGGACGGCCTCAGATACCTCAGCGGTGCTGTGTACTTCCCTGACGGCCTCAGATACCTCAGCGGTGCTGTGTACTTCCCTGACGGCCTCAGATACCTCAGCGGTGCTGTGTACCTCCCGGACGGCCTCAGATACCTCAGCGGTGCTGTATAACTCCCGGACGGCCTCAGATACCTCAGCGGTGCTGTATAACTCCCGGACGGCCTCAGATACCTCAGTGGTGCTGTGTACTTCCCTGACGGCCTCAGATACCTCAGCGGTGCTGTGTACCTCCCGGACGGCCTCAGATACCTCAGCGGTGCTGTATAACTCCCGGACGGCCTCAGATACCTCAGCGGTGCTGTATAACTCCCGGACGGCCTCAGATACCTCAGCGGTGCTGTGTACCTCCCGGACGGCCTCAGATACCTTAGTGGTGCTGTGTACCTCCCAGACGGCCTCAGATACCTCAGCGGTGCTGTGTACCTCCCTGACGGCCTCAGATACCTCAGCGGTGCTGTGTACCTCCCTGACGGCCTCAGATAACTTAGTGGTGCTGTGTACTTCCCTGACGGCCTCAGATACCTCAGCGGTGCTGTGTACCTCCCAGACGGCCTCAGATACCTCAGCGGTGCTGTGTACCTCCCAGACAGCCTCAGATACCTCAGCGGTGGGTGCTGTGTACCTCCCGGACAGCCTCAGATACCTCAGCGGTGGGTGCTGTGTACCTCCCTGACAGCCTCAGATACCTTAGTGGTGCTGTGTACCTCCCAGACGGCCTCAGATACCTCAGCGGTGCTGTATACCTCCCAGACGGCCTCAGATACCTCAGCGGTGCTGTGTACCTCCCTGACGGCCTCAGATACCTCAGCGGTGCTGTATAACTCCCGGACGGCCTCCGATACCTCAGCGGTGCTGTGTACCTCCCGGACGGCGGTTCCTGCAGTGGATCCTGTAGCCGGATTGCGAGTTAGCTGGACGACTCTGATAGCTCACCCTGCTTCATTTGCATTATTGAGTGCATCGTGTTTGTAAATATTGCCTATACACTTTGGTTATTTTTTTATGTCTTTTGTGACATACTTCACTATTGGAGCACCCTCTTTTATCTCATCTTCATAGATTACTCTGCCCACCTGTTGGAGGATGAACGTTGGTTTGTTTGAAGAGGAGCAGCCCTTGATGAACTTTGCACATCAGTGAATTTTTTCACATTATTAGATTGGAACTTATGTATCACAATATATTCTGGTATCCATTCTGGGTTTAAATCACATTACCTATCTATCTATATATATATACATACATACATACATACATGCTGGCATTATTTGTTATGATATTTTGATCAATTTATATTGGCGCAACCAGTTTATTTGAGATTTGTTCTCAAATATCTATATATTTTTTTTTTATTGATCGGTGCTTGTCTAATTCATGTCTCTCAGGCTCATTCATCTCCCTGGATTATTCATCTGTGCCTGTCTCATTCACCTCCCTGTATTATTCATCTGTGTCTGTCTCATTCACCTCCCTGTATTATTCATCTGTGTCTGTCTCATTCATCTCCCTGTATTATTCATCTGTGCCTGTGTAATTCATGTCTCCCTGTCCCTTTCATCTCCCTGTATTATTCATCTGTGCCTGTGTAATTCATGTCTCCCTGTCCCATTCATCTCCCTGTATTATTCATCTGTGCCTGTGTAATTCATGTCTCCATGTCCCATTCATCTCCCTGTATTATTCATCTGTGCCTGTGTAATTCATGTCTCCCTGTCCCATTCATCTCCCTGTATTATTCATCTGTGCCTGTGTAATTCATCTCCCTGTATTATTTATCTGTGCCTGTGTAATTCATGTCTCCCTGTCCCATTCATCTCCCTGTATTATTCATCTGTGCCTGTCTAATTCATGTCTCCCTGTCTCATTCATCTCCCTGTATTATTCATCTGTGCCTGTGTAATTCATGTCTCCCTGTCCCATTCATCTCCCTGTATTATTCATCTGTGCCTGTCTAATTCATGTCTCCCTGTCTCATTCATCTCCCTTTATTATTAATCTGTTTATGTCTAATTCATGTCTCCCTGTCCCATTCATCTCCCTGTTTTATTCATCTGTGCCTGTGTAATTCATGTCTCCCTGTCCCATTCATCTGTGCCTGTGTAATTCATGTCTCCCTGTCCCATTCATCTCCCTGTATTATTCATCTGTGCCTGTGTAATTCATGTCTCCCTGTCCCATTCATCTCCCTGTATTATTCATCTGTGCCTGTGTAATTCATGTCTCCCTGTCTCATTCATCTCCCTGTTTTATTCATCTGTGCCTGTCCCATTCATCTCCCTGTATTATTCATGTGTGCCTGTCTAATTCATGTCTCCCCGTCTCATTCATCTCCCTGTTTTATTCATTGTTGCCTGTGTAATTCATGTCTCCCTGTCTCATTCATCTCCCTGTATTATTCATGTGTGCCTGTCTAATTCATATCTCCCGCTCTCATTCTTCTCCCTCTTGTTACATTTTCTTGTCTTGTTTTTCTCTCTCTACCTTAGTTATGGGTTTTTCAGTCCCCTCCATTGATATTTTTTTTCTTATCTCCCTTTCTCATTCATCTTTTTCCTCTGTCTTATTCACTATCGGGTAGATTACGAGTTTATGTCGGTAAGGGGTGCGCTCCTAATGCACAGTTTTTCCTTACCGCTCACCTCCAGTAACGCTGGTATTACGGGTCTTTAGAAACCCGGCGTTAGCCGCAAACAAGTGAGCGTAGAGCAAAATTTAGCTCCACATCTCACCTTAATACCAGCACTGCTTACGGTAGCGGTAAGCTGGAAAAACGTGCTCGTGCACAATTATCCCATAGTGATCAATGGGGCAGAATTGTCTGAAAAAAAAAAGTAACACCTGCAAAAAAGCAGCGTTCAGCCCCTAACGCAGCCCCATTGATTCCTATGGGGAAACACATTTTATGTCTACACCTAACACCCTAACATGAACCCAGAGTCTAAACACCCCTAATCTTACACTTATTAACCCCTAATCTGCCGTCCCCAACATCGCAGACACCTACATTATACTTATAAACCCCTAATCTGATGCCCCCAACATCGCAGACACCTACATTATACTTATAAACCCCTAATCTGATGCCCCCAACATCGCCGACACCTACATTATATTTATTAACCCCTAATCTGCCCCCCAACATCGCCGCAACTATCGTACATTTATTAACCCCTAATCTGCCGCCGCCACTATAATAAAGTTATTAACCCCTAAATCTAAGTCTAACCCTAAACCTAACACCCCCCCAACTTAAATATAATTTAAATAAATCTAAATAAAATAACTACAATTAAATAAATTATTGCTATATAAAACTAAATACATACCTATAAAATAAACCCTATGCTAGCTACAATATAACTAATAGTTACATTATAGCTATCTCAAGGTTTATTTTTATTTTACAGGCAAGTTTGTATTTATTTTAACTAGGTACAATAGTTATTAAATACTTATTAACTATTTAATAACTACCTAGTTAAAATAAAGACAAATTTACCTGTAAAATAAACCCAAACCTAAGTTACAATTACACCTAACACTACACTATAATTAAATAAATTACCTAAACTAACTACAATTATTACAATTAAATTAAATAAACGAAAGTACGAAAAACAAACACTCAATTACAGAAAATAATAAAATAATTACAAGAATTTTAAACTAATTACACCTTCTCTAATCCCCCTAATAAAATAAAAAAGCCCCCCAAAATAAAAAAGCCCTACCCTATACTAAATTACAAATAGCCCTTAAAAGGGCTTTTTGCGGGGCATTGCCCCAAAGTAATCAGCTCTTTTACCTGTAAAAAAAAAGTACAATACCCCCCCAACATTAAAACCCACCACCCACACAACCAACCCTACTCTAAAACCCACCCAATCCCCCCTTAATAAAACACTAACCCCTTGAAGATCACCCTACCTTGAGACGTCTTCACCCAGCCGGGCACAAGTGGTCCTCCAGAGGGGCAGAAGTCTTCATCCGATCCGGGTAGAAGAGGACCTCCAGACGGGCAGAAGTCTTCATCCAGGCGGCATCTTCTATCTTCATCCATCCGGAGTGGAGCGGGTCCATCTTGAAGACATCTGATGTGGAGCATCCATCCAGACCGACGACTACCCGACGAATGACGGTTCCTTTAAATGACGTCATCCAAGATGGCGTCCCTTGAATTCCGATTGGCTGATAGGATTCTATCAGCCAATCGGAATTAAGGTAGGAAAAATCCTATTGGCTGATGCAAGGTAGGAAACAGCCAATAGAATGTGAGCTCAATCCTATTGGCTGATTGGATCAGCCAATAGGATTGAACTTCAATCCTAATGGCTGATTGCATCAGCCAATAGGATTTTTCCTACCTTAATTCCGATTGGCTGATAGAATCCTATCAGCCAATCGGAATTCAAGGGACGCCATCTTGGATGGCATCATTTAAAGGAACCGTCATTCGTCGGGTAGTCGTCGGTCTGGATGGATGCTCAGCATTGGATGTCTTCAAGATGGAGCCGCTCCTTGTCGGATGGATGAAGATAGAAGATGCCGCCTGGATGAAGACTTCTGTCCGTCTGGAGGTCCTCTTCTGCCCGGATCGGATGAAGACTTCTGCCCCTCTGGAGGACCACTTGTGCCTGGTTGGGTGAAGACGTCTCAAGGCAGGGTGATCTTCAAGGGGGTAGTGTTAGGTTTTTTAAGGGGGGATTGGGTGTGTGGGTGGTGGGTTTTAATGTTGGGGGGGTATTGTATTTTTTTTACAGGTAAAAGTGCTGATTACTTTGGGGCAATGCCCCGCAAAAGGCCCTTTTAAGGGCTATTTGTAATTTAGTATAGGGTAGGAATTTCTTTTATTTTGGGGAGCTTTTTTTATTTTATTAGGGGGATTAGATTAGGTGTAATTAGTTTAAAATTCTTGTAATTTTTTTTATTTTTTGTAATTTTGTTTAATTAATTTAATTGTATTTAACTGTAGTTAGTTTAGGTAATTGATTTAATGATAGTGTAGTGTTAGATGTAATTGTAACTTAGGTTAGGGTTTATTTTACAGGTAAATTTGTACTCATTTTATCTAGGTAGTTATTAAATAGTTAATAACTATTTAATAACTATTGTACCTAGTTAAAATAAATACAAAGTTGCCTGTAAAATAAAAATAAACCCTAATCTAGATACAATGTAACTATTAGTTATATTGTAGCTATCTTAGGGTTTATTTTATCGGTAAGTATTTAGTTTTAAATAGGAATAATTTATTTAATTGTAGTACTTTTATTTCGTTTGGGGTTAGACTTAGGTTTAGGGGTTAATACATTTAATATAGTTGCGGCAGATTAGGGGTTAATATATGTAGGTAGGTGTCGGCGATGTTAGGAACAGCAGATTAGGGGTTAATAAAATTTAACTAGTGTTTGCGACGCGGGAGTGCGGTGGTTTAGGGGTTAATATTTATTGAAGTGGCGGCGATGTCCGGTCGGCAGATTAGGGGTTAAAAAATGTATTTAAGTGTTTGTGATGTGGGGGGGTGGGGCTCGGTTTAAGGGTTAATAGGTAGTTTATGGGTGTTAGTGTACTTTTAGCACTTTAGTTAATAGTTGTATGTTACAGCGTTAGCCCATAAAACTCTTAACTGCTGACTTTTATATGCAGTAGGAGTCTTGACAGGAGAGGCTGTAACGTTCACTTTCTCCAAGACTCGTAATACCGGCGTTAGGCAAATCCCATTGAAAAGATAGGATACGCAATTGACGTAAGGGGATTTGCGGTATGCTCGAGTCACTGAAAAAAAGTGAGCGGTGCACCTGTACCTGCCAGACTCGTAATACCAGGGGGCGTTAAAAAGCAGCGTTGGGACCTCTCAACGCTGCTTTTTAAGGCTAACGCAAGACTCATAATCTAGGTGTATGTTTGCTAGTTTCTTTTTCCTTCTTTCTATGCTGTTGAATCATTTCTCTCCTTAGTATATCTCTCTTCAGTACTTCTCCTCTGTCCCTCTGTCTCTTCTCTCTACAAGAACACTCTGGTGCTTCCCCCTCTCTCTCTGTCTCTCCTCTGTCCCTCTGTCTCTTCTCTCTACAAGAACACTCTGGTGCTTCCCCCTCTCTCTCTGTCTCTCTCTCTGTCTCTTCTCTCTACAAGAACACTCTGGTGCTTCCCCCCCTCTCTCTGTCTCTCCTCTCTACAAGAACACTCTGGTGCTTCCCCCTCTCTCTCTGTCTCTCCTCTGTCTCTTCTCTCTACAAGAACACTCTGGTGCTTCCCCCTCTCTCTCTGTCTCTCCTCTGTCCCTCTGTCTCTTCTCTCTACAAGAACACTCTGGTGCTTCCCCCCCTCTCTCTGTCTCTTCTCTCTACAAGAACACTCTGGTGCTTCCCCCTCTCTCTTCAGTACTTCTCCTCTGTCCCTCTGTCTCTTCTCTCTACAAGAACACTCTGGTGCTTCCCCCTCTCTCTCTGTCTCTCCTCTGTCCCTCTGTCTCTTCTCTCTACAAGAACACTCTGGTGCTTCCCCCTCTCTCTCTGTCTCTCCTCTGTCCCTCTGTCTCTTCTCTCTACAAGAACACTCTGGTGCTTCCCCCTCTCTCTCTGTCTCTCCTCTGTCTCTTCTCTCTACAAGAACACTCTGGTGCTTCCCCCCCTCTCTCTGTCTCTCCTCTCTACAAGAACAATCTGGTGCTTCCCCCCCTCTCTCTGTCTCTTCTCTCTACAAGAACACTCTGGTGCTTCCCCCCTCTCTCTGTCTCTTCTCTCTACAAGAACAATCTGGTGCTTCCCCCTCTCTCTCTGTCTCTCCTCTGTCTCTTCTCTCTACAAGAACAATCTGGTGCTTCCCCCCCTCTCTCTGTCTCTCCTCTCTACAAGAACACTCTGGTGCTTCCCCCTCTCTCTCTGTCTCTCCTCTGTCCCTCTGTCTCTTCTCTCTACAAGAACACTCTGGTGCTTCCCCCTCTCTCTCTGTCTCTCCTCTGTCCCTCTGTCTCTTCTCTCTACAAGAACACTCTGGTGCTTCCCCCTCTCTCTCTGTCTCTCCTCTGTCCCTCTGTCTCTTCTCTCTACAAGAACACTCTGGTGCTTCCCCCTCTCTCTGTCTCTCCTCTGTCCCTCTGTCTCTTCTCTCTACAAGAACACTCTGGTGCTTCCCCCTCTCTCTGTCTCTCCTCTGTCCCTCTGTCTCTTCTCTCTACAAGAACAATCTGGTGCTTCCCCCTCTCTCTTCAGTACTTCTCCTCTGTCCCTTCTCTCTACAAGAACACTCTGGTGCTTCCCCCTCTCTCTTCAGTACTTCTCCTCTGTCCCTCTGTCTCTCCTCTGTCTCTTCTCTCTACAAGAACACTCTGGTGCTTCCCCCTCTCTCTCTGTCTCTCCTCTGTCCCTCTGTCTCTTCTCTCTACAAGAACACGCTGGTGCTTCCCCCTCTCTCTCTGTCTCTCCTCTGTCCCTTCTCTCTACAAGAACACTCTGGTGCTTCCCCCTCTCTCTGTCTCTCCTCTGTCTCTTCTCTCTACAAGAACACTCTGGTGCTTCCCCCTCTCTCTCTGTCTCTCCTCTGTCCCTCTGTCTCTTCTCTCTACAAGAACACTCTGGTGCTTCCCCCTCTCTCTCTGTCTCTCCTCTGTCCCTCTGTCTCTTCTCTCTACAAGAACACTCTGGTGCTTCCCCCTCTCTCTCTGTCTCTCCTCTGTCTCTTCTCTCTACAAGAACACTCTGGTGCTTCCCCCTCTCTCTCTGTCTCTCTCTCTGTCTCTTCTCTCTACAAGAACACTCTGGTGCTTCCCCCCCTCTCTCTGTCTCTCCTCTCTACAAGAACACTCTGGTGCTTCCCCCTCTCTCTCTGTCTCTCCTCTGTCTCTTCTCTCTACAAGAACACTCTGGTGCTTCCCCCTCTCTCTCTGTCTCTCCTCTGTCCCTCTGTCTCTTCTCTCTACAAGAACACTCTGGTGCTTCCCCCCCTCTCTCTGTCTCTTCTCTCTACAAGAACACTCTGGTGCTTCCCCCTCTCTCTTCAGTACTTCTCCTCTGTCCCTCTGTCTCTTCTCTCTACAAGAACACTCTGGTGCTTCCCCCTCTCTCTCTGTCTCTCCTCTGTCCCTCTGTCTCTTCTCTCTACAAGAACACTCTGGTGCTTCCCCCTCTCTCTCTGTCTCTCCTCTGTCCCTCTGTCTCTTCTCTCTACAAGAACACTCTGGTGCTTCCCCCTCTCTCTCTGTCTCTCCTCTGTCTCTTCTCTCTACAAGAACACTCTGGTGCTTCCCCCCCTCTCTCTGTCTCTCCTCTCTACAAGAACAATCTGGTGCTTCCCCCCCTCTCTCTGTCTCTTCTCTCTACAAGAACACTCTGGTGCTTCCCCCCTCTCTCTGTCTCTTCTCTCTACAAGAACAATCTGGTGCTTCCCCCTCTCTCTCTGTCTCTCCTCTGTCTCTTCTCTCTACAAGAACACTCTGGTGCTTCCCCCCCTCTCTCTGTCTCTCCTCTCTACAAGAACACTCTGGTGCTTCCCCCTCTCTCTCTGTCTCTCCTCTGTCCCTCTGTCTCTTCTCTCTACAAGAACACTCTGGTGCTTCCCCCTCTCTCTCTGTCTCTCCTCTGTCCCTCTGTCTCTTCTCTCTACAAGAACACTCTGGTGCTTCCCCCTCTCTCTCTGTCTCTCCTCTGTCCCTCTGTCTCTTCTCTCTACAAGAACACTCTGGTGCTTCCCCCTCTCTCTGTCTCTCCTCTGTCCCTCTGTCTCTTCTCTCTACAAGAACACTCTGGTGCTTCCCCCTCTCTCTGTCTCTCCTCTGTCCCTCTGTCTCTTCTCTCTACAAGAACAATCTGGTGCTTCCCCCTCTCTCTTCAGTACTTCTCCTCTGTCCCTTCTCTCTACAAGAACACTCTGGTGCTTCCCCCTCTCTCTTCAGTACTTCTCCTCTGTCCCTCTGTCTCTCCTCTGTCTCTTCTCTCTACAAGAACACTCTGGTGCTTCCCCCTCTCTCTTTGTCTCTCCTCTGTCCCTCTGTCTCTTCTCTCTACAAGAACACGCTGGTGCTTCCCCCTCTCTCTCTGTCTCTCCTCTGTCCCTTCTCTCTACAAGAACACTCTGGTGCTTCCCCCTCTCTCTGTCTCTCCTCTGTCTCTTCTCTCTACAAGAACACTCTGGTGCTTCCCCCTCTCTCTCTGTCTCTCCTCTGTCCCTCTGTCTCTTCTCTCTACAAGAACACTCTGGTGCTTCCCCCTCTCTCTCTGTCTCTCCTCTGTCCCTCTGTCTCTTCTCTCTACAAGAACACTCTGGTGCTTCCCCCTCTCTCTCTGTCTCTCCTCTGTCTCTTCTCTCTACAAGAACACTCTGGTGCTTCCCCCCCTCTCTCTGTCTCTCCTCTCTACAAGAACAATCTGGTGCTTCCCCCCCTCTCTCTGTCTCTTCTCTCTACAAGAACACTCTGGTGCTTCCCCCCTCTCTCTGTCTCTTCTCTCTACAAGAACAATCTGGTGCTTCCCCCTCTCTCTCTGTCTCTCCTCTGTCTCTTCTCTCTACAAGAACACTCTGGTGCTTCCCCCCCTCTCTCTGTCTCTCCTCTCTACAAGAACACTCTGGTGCTTCCCCCTCTCTCTCTGTCTCTCCTCTGTCCCTCTGTCTCTTCTCTCTACAAGAACACTCTGGTGCTTCCCCCTCTCTCTCTGTCTCTCCTCTGTCCCTCTGTCTCTTCTCTCTACAAGAACACTCTGGTGCTTCCCCCTCTCTCTCTGTCTCTCCTCTGTCCCTCTGTCTCTTCTCTCTACAAGAACACTCTGGTGCTTCCCCCTCTCTCTGTCTCTCCTCTGTCCCTCTGTCTCTTCTCTCTACAAGAACACTCTGGTGCTTCCCCCTCTCTCTGTCTCTCCTCTGTCCCTCTGTCTCTTCTCTCTACAAGAACAATCTGGTGCTTCCCCCTCTCTCTTCAGTACTTCTCCTCTGTCCCTTCTCTCTACAAGAACACTCTGGTGCTTCCCCCTCTCTCTTCAGTACTTCTCCTCTGTCCCTCTGTCTCTCCTCTGTCTCTTCTCTCTACAAGAACACTCTGGTGCTTCCCCCTCTCTCTTTGTCTCTCCTCTGTCCCTCTGTCTCTTCTCTCTACAAGAACACTCTGGTGCTTCCCCCTCTCTCTCTGTCTCTCCTCTGTCCCTTCTCTCTACAAGAACACTCTGGTGCTTCCCCCTCTCTCTGTCTCTCCTCTGTCTCTTCTCTCTACAAGAACACTCTGGTGCTTCCCCCTCTCTCTCTGTCTCTCCTCTGTCCTTTCTCTCTACAAGAACAATTTGGTGCTTCCCCCTCTCTCTGTCTCTCCTCTGTCTCTCCTCTGTCTCTTCTCTCTACAAGAACACTCTGCTGCTTCCCCCTCTCTCTTTGTCTCTCCTCTGTCCATCTGTCTCTTCTCTCTACAAGAACACTCTGGTGCTTCCCCCTCTCTCTCTGTCTCTCCTCTGTCTCTCTGTCTCTTCTCTCTACAAGAACACTCTGGTGCTTCCCCCTCTCTCTCTGTCTCTCCTCTGTCCCTCTGTCTCTTCTCTCTATAAGAACACTCTGGTGCTTCCCCCTCTCTCTGTCTCTCCTCTGTCTCTTCTCTCTACAAGAACAATCTGGTGCTTCCCCCTCTCTCTTCAGTACTTCTCCTCTGTCCCTCTGTCTCTCCTCTGTCTCTTCTCTCTACAAGAACACGCTGGTGCTTCCCCCTCTCTCTCTGTCTCTCCTCTGTCCCTCTGTCTCTTCTCTCTACAAGAACAATCTGGTGCTTCCCCCTCTCTCTTCAGTACTTCTCCTCTGTCCCTCTGTCTCTTCTCTCTACAAGAACACTCTGTTGCTTCCCCCTCTCTCTCTCTGTCTCTCCTCTCTACAAGAACAATCTGGTGCTTCCCCCCCCCCCTCTCTCTGTCTCTCTCTCTGTCTCTTCTCTCTACAAGAACAATCTGGTGCTTCCCCCTCTCTCTCTGTCTCTCCTCTGTCCCTCTGTCTCTTCTCTCTACAAGAACACTCTGGTGCTTCCCCCCCACTCTCTCTGTCTCTCCTCTGTCTCTTCTCTCTACAAGAACAATCTGCTGCTTCCCCCTCTCTCTTTGTCTCTCCTCTGTCCCTCTGTCTCTTCTCTCTACAAGAACACTCTGCTGCTTCCCCGTCTCTCTTTGTCTCTCCTCTGTCCCTCTGTCTCTTCTCTCTACAAGAACACTCTGCTGCTTCCCCCTCTCTCTTTGTCTCTCCTCTGTCCATCTGTCTCTTCTCTCTACAAGAACACTCTGGTGCTTCCCCCTCTCTCTCTGTCTCTCCTCTGTCTCTCTGTCTCTTCTCTCTACAAGAACACTCTGGTGCTTCCCCCTCTCTCTCTGTCTCTCCTCTGTCCCTCTGTCTCTTCTCTCTACAAGAACACTCTGCTGCTTCCCCCTCTCTCTTTGTCTCTCCTCTGTCCCTCTGTCTCTTCTCTCTACAAGAACACTCTAGTGCTTCCCCCTCTCTCTCTGTCTCTCCTCTGTCTCTCTGTCTCTTCTCTCTATAAGAACACTCTGGTGCTTAACCCTCTCTCTGTCTCTCCTCTGTCCCTCTGTCTCTTCTCTCTACAAGAACAATCTGGTGCTTCCCCCTCTCTCTCTGTCTCTCCTCTGTCCCTCTGTCTCTTCTCTCTACAAGAACAATCTGGTGCTTCCCCCTCTCTCTTCAGTACTTCTCCTCTGTCCCTCTGTCTCTTCTCTCTACAAGAACACTCTAGTGCTTCCCCCTCTCTCTCTCTCTGTCTCTCCTCTGTCCCTCTGTCTCTTCTCTCTACAAGAACACTCTGGTGCTTCCCCCTCTCTCTCTGTCTCTCCTCTGTCCCTTCTCTCTACAAGAACAATCTGGTGCTTCCCCCTCTCTCTCTGTCTCTCCTCTGTCCCTTCTCTCTACAAGAACAATTTGGTGCTTCCCCCTCTCTCTCTGTCTCTCCTCTGTCTCTTCTCTCTACAAGAACACTCTGCTGCTTCCCCCTCTCTCTTTGTCTCTCCTCTGTCCATCTGTCTCTTCTCTCTACAAGAACACTCTGGTGCTTCCCCCTCTCTCTCTGTCTCTCCTATGTCTCTCTGTCTCTTCTCTCTACAAGAACACTCTGGTGCTTCCCCCTCTCTCTCTGTCTCTCCTCTGTCTCTCTGTCTCTTCTCTCTACAAGAACACTCTGGTGCTTCCCCCTTTCTCTGTATCTCCTCTGTCTCTTCTCTCTACAAGAACAATCTGGTGCTTCCCCCTCTCTCCTCAGTACTTCTCCTCTGTCCCTCTGTCTCTCCTCTGTCTTTTCTCTCTACAAGAACACTCTGGTGCTTCCCCCTCTCTCTCTGTCTCTCCTCTGTCCCTCTGTCTCTTCTCTCTACAAGAACAATCTGGTGCTTCCCCCTCTCTCTTCAGTACTTCTCCTCTGTCCCTCTGTCTCTTCTCTCTACAAGAACACTCTGGTGCTTCCCCCTCTCTCTTCAGTACTTCTCCTCTGTCCCTCTGTCTCTTCTCTCTACAAGAACACTCTGGTGCTTCCCCCTCTCTCTCCTCTGTCCCTTCTCTCTACAAGAACAATTTGGTGCTTCCCCCTCTCTCTGTCTCTCCTCTGTCTCTCCTCTGTCTCTTCTCTCTACAAGAACACTCTGCTGCTTCCCCCTCTCTCTTTGTCTCTCCTCTGTCCCTCTGTCTCTTCTCTCTACAAGAACACTCTGGTGCTTCCCCCTCTCTCTCTCTCTGTCTCTCCTCTGTCCCTCTGTCTCTCCTCTCTACAAGAACAATCTGGTGCTTCCCCCCCCCCTCTCTCTGTCTCTCTCTCTGTCTCTTCTCTCTACAAGAACAATCTGGTGCTTCCCCCTCTCTCTCTGTCTCTTCTCTCTACAAGAACAATCTGGTGCTTCCCCCTCTCTCTCTGTCTCTCCTCTGTCTCTCTGTCTCTTCTCTCTACAAGAACACTCTGGTGCTTCCCCCTCTCTCTCTGTCTCTCCTCTGTCTCTCCTCTGTCTCTTCTCTCCACAAGAACACTCTGGTGCTTAACCCTCTCTCTGTCTCTCCTCTGTCTCTTCTCTCTACAAGAACAATCTGGTGCTTCCCCCTCTCTCTTCAGTACTTCTCCTCTGTCCCTCTGTCTCTCCTCTGTCTCTTCTCTCTACAAGAACACTCTGGTGCTTCCCCCTCTCTCTCTGTCTCTCCTCTGTCCCTCTGTCTCTTCTCTCTACAAGAACAATCTGGTGCTTCCCCCTCTCTCTTCAGTACTTCTCCTCTGTCCCTCTGTCTCTTCTCTCTACAAGAACACTCTAGTGCTTCCCCCTCTCTCTCTCTCTGTCTCTCCTCTGTCCCTCTGTCTCTTCTCTCTACAAGAACAATCTGGTGCTTCCCCCTCTCTCTTCAGTACTTCTCCTCTGTCCCTCTGTCTCTTCTTTCTACAAGAACACTCTGGTGCTTCCCCCTCTCTCTCTGTCTCTCCTCTGTCCCTCTGTCTCTTCTCTCTACAAGAACACTCTGGTGCTTCCCCCCCTCTCTCTGTCTCTCCTCTGTCTCTTCTCTCTACAAGAACACTCTGGTGCTTCCCCCTCTCTCTCTGTCTCTCCTCTGCCCCTCTGTCTCTTCTCTCTACAAGAACACTCTGGTGCTTCCCCCTCTCTCTCTGTCTCTCCTCTGCCCCTCTGTCTCTTCTCTCTACAAGAACACTCTGGTGCTTCCCCCTCTCTCTCTGTCTCTCCTCTGTCCCTCTGTCTCTTCTCTCTACAAGAACAATCTGGTGCTTCCCCCTCTCTCTCTGTCTCTCCTCTGTCCCTCTGTCTCTTCTCTCTACAAGAACAATCTGGTGCTTCCCCTTCTCTCTTCAGTACTTCTCCTCTGTCCCTCTGTCTCTTCTCTCTACAAGAACACTCTAGTGCTTCCCCCCCTCTCTCTCTCTGTCTCTCCTCTGTCCCTCTGTCTCTTCTCTCTACAAGAACAATCTGGTGCTTCCCCCTCTCTCTTCAGTACTTCTCCTCTGTCCCTCTGTCTCTTCTTTCTACAAGAACACTCTGGTGCTTCCCCCTCTCTCTCTGTCTCTCCTCTGTCCCTCTGTCTCTCCTCTCTACAAGAACAATCTGGTGCTTCCCCCTCTCTCTCTGTCTCTCCTCTGTCTCTTCTCTCTACAAGAACACTCTGGTGCTTCCCCCCCCCTCTCTCTGTCTCTCCTCTGTCTCTTCTCTCTACAAGAACACTCTGGTGCTTCCCCCTCTCTCTTCAGTATTTCTCCTCTGTCCCTCTGTCTCTTCTCTCTACAAGAACACTCTGGTGCTTCCCCCTCTCTCTCTGTCTCTCCTCTGTCCCTTCTCTCTACAAGAACAATCTGGTGCTTCCCCCTCTCTCTGTCTCTTCTCTCTACAAGAACACTCTGGTGCTTCCCCCTCTCTCTTCAGTATTTCTCCTCTGTCCCTCTGTCTCTTCTCTCTACAAGAACACTCTGGTGCTTCCCCCTCTCTCTCTGTCTCTCCTCTGTCCCTTCTCTCTACAAGAACAATTTGGTGCTTCCCCCTCTGTCTGTCTCTCCTCTGTCTCTCCTCTGTCTCTTCTCTCTACAAGAACACTCTGCTGCTTCCCCCTCTCTCTTTGTCTCTCCTCTGTCCCTCTGTCTCTTCTCTCTACAAGAACACTCTGCTGCTTCCCCCTCTCTCTTTGTCTCTCCTCTGTCTCTCCTCTGTCTCTTCTCTCTACAAGAACACTCTGGTGCTTCCCCCTCTCTCTCTGTCTCTCCTCTGTCTCTTCTCTCTACAAGAACACTCTGGTGCTTCCCCCTCTCTCTCTGTCTCTCCTCTGTCCCTCTGTCTCTTCTCTCTATAAGAACACTCTGGTGCTTAACCCTCTCTCTGTCTCTCCTCTGTCTCTTCTCTCTACAAGAACACTCTGGTGCTTCCCCCTCTCTCTCTGTCTCTCCTCTGTCCCTCTGTCTCTCCTCTGTCTCTTCTCTCTACAAGAACACTCTGGTGCTTCCCCCTGTCTCTCTCTCTGTCTCTCCTCTGTCCCTCTGTCTCTTCTCTCTACAAGAACACTCTGGTGCTTCCCCCTCTCTCTCTCTGTCTCTCCTCTCTACAAGAACAATCTGGTGCTTCCCCCCCCCTCTCTGTCTCTCTCTCTGTCTCTTCTCTCTACAAGAACAATCTGGTGCTTCCCCCTCTCTCTCTGTCTCTTCTCTCTACAAGAACACTCTGGTGCTTCCCCCCCACTCTCTCTGTCTCTCCTCTGTCTCTTCTCTCTACAAGAACAATCTGGTGCTTCCCCCTCTCTCTCTGTCTCTCCTCTGTCCCTCTGTCTCTTCTCTCTACAAGAACACTCTGGTGCTTCCCCCCTCTCTCTGTCTCTTCTCTCTACAAGAACACTCTGGTGCTTCCCCCTCTCTCTTCAGTATTTCTCCTCTGTCCCTCTGTCTCTTCTCTCTACAAGAACAATCTGGTGCTTCCCCCCCTCTCTCTGTCTCTCCTCTGTCTCTTCTCTCTACAAGAACAATCTGGTGCTTCCCCCTCTCTCTCTGTCTCTCCTCTGTCCCTTCTCTCTACAAGAACAATTTGGTGCTTCCCCCTCTCTCTGTCTCTCCTCTGTCTCTCCTCTGTCTCTTCTCTCTACAAGAACACTCTGCTGCTTCCCCCTCTCTCTTTGTCTCTCCTCTGTCCCTCTGTCTCTTCTCTCTACAAGAACACTCTGGTGCTTCCCCCTCTCTCTCTGTCTCTCCTCTGTCTCTCTGTCTCTTCTCTCTACAAGAACACTCTGGTGCTTCCCCCTCTCTCTCTGTCTCTCCTCTGTCCCTCTGTCTCTTCTCTCTATAAGAACACTCTGGTGCTTAACCCTCTCTCTGTCTCTCCTCTGTCTCTTCTCTCTACAAGAACAATCTGGTGCTTCCCCCTCTCTCTTCAGTACTTCTCCTCTGTCCCTCTGTCTCTCCTCTGTCTCTTCTCTCTACAAGAACACTCTGGTGCTTCCCCCTCTCTCTCTGTCTCTCCTCTGTCCCTCTGTCTCTTCTCTCTACAAGAACAATCTGGTGCTTCCCCCTCTCTCTTCAGTACTTCTCCTCTGTCCCTCTGTCTCTTCTTTCTACAAGAACACTCTGGTGCTTCCCCCTCTCTCTCTGTCTCTCCTCTGTCCCTCTGTCTCTTCTCTCTACAAGAACACTCTGGTGCTTCCCCCCCTCTCTTTGTCTCTCCTCTGTCTCTTCTCTCTACAAGAACACTCTGGTGCTTCCCCCTCTCTCTTCAGTATTTCTCCTCTGTCCCTCTGTCTCTTCTCTCTACAAGAACACTCTGGTGCTTCCCCCTCTCTCTCTGTCTCTCCTCTGTCCCTTCTCTCTACAAGAACAATTTGGTGCTTCCCCCTCTCTCTGTCTCTCCTCTGTCTCTCCTCTGTCTCTTCTCTCTACAAGAACACTCTGCTGCTTCCCCCTCTCTCTTTGTCTCTCCTCTGTCCCTCTGTCTCTTCTCTCTACAAGAACACTCTAGTGCTTCCCCCTCTCTCTCTCTCTCTGTCTCTCCTCTGTCCCTCTGTCTCTTCTCTCTACAAGAACAATCTGGTGCTTCCCCCTCTCTCTTCAGTACTTCTCCTCTGTCCCTCTGTCTCTTCTTTCTACAAGAACACTCTGGTGCTTCCCCCTCTCTCTCTGTCTCTCCTCTGTCCCTCTGTCTCTTCTCTCTACAAGAACACTCTGGTGCTTCCCCTCCTCTCTCTGTCTCTCCTCTGTCTCTTCTCTCTACAAGAACACTCTGGTGCTTCCCCCTCTCTCTTCAGTATTTCTCCTCTGTCCCTCTGTCTCTTCTCTCTACAAGAACACTCTGGTGCTTCCCCCTCTCTCTCTCTCTCTGTCTCTCCTCTGTCCCTCTGTCTCTTCTCTCTACAAGAACAATCTGGTGCTTCCCCCTCTCTCTTCAGTACTTCTCCTCTGTCCCTCTGTCTCTTCTTTCTACAAGAACACTCTGGTGCTTCCCCCTCTCTCTCTGTCTCTCCTCTGTCCCTCTGTCTCTTCTCTCTACAAGAACACTCTGGTGCTTCCCCCCCTCTCTCTGTCTCTCCTTTGTCTCTTCTCTCTACAAGAACACTCTGGTGCTTCCCCCTCTCTCTTCAGTATTTCTCCTCTGTCCCTCTGTCTCTTCTCTCTACAAGAACACTCTGGTGCTTCCCCCTCTCTCTCTGTCTCTCCTCTGTCCCTCTGTCTCTTCTCTCTACAAGAACACTCTGGTGCTTCCCCCCCTCTCTCTGTCTCTCCTCGGTCTCTTCTCTCTACAAGAACACTGGTGCTTCCCCCTCTCTCTTCAGTATTTCTCCTCTGTCCCTCTGTCTCTTCTCTCTACAAGAACACTCTGCTGCTTCCCCCTCTCTCTTTGTCTCTCCTCTGTCCATCTGTCTCTTTTCTCTACAAGAACACTTTGGTGCTTCCCCCTCTCTCTCTGTCTCTCCTCTGTCTCTCTGTCTCTTCTCTCTACAAGAACACTCTGGTGCTTCCCCCTCTCTCTCTGTCTCTCCTCTGTCCCTCTGTCTCTTCTCTCTATAAGAACACTCTGGTGCTTCCCCCTCTCTCTGTCTCTCCTCTGTCTGTCTCTTCTCTCTACAAGAACAATCTGGTGCTTCCCCCTCTCTCTTCAGTACTTCTCCTCTGTCCCTCTGTCTCTCCTCTGTCTCTTCTCTCTACAAGAACACTCTGGTGCTTCCCCCTCTCTCTCTGTCTCTCCTCTGTCTCTTCTCTCTACAAGAACAATCTGGTGCTTCCCCCCCTCTCTCTCTGTCTATCCTCTGTCTCTTCTCTCTACAAGAACACTCTGGTGCTTCCCCCTCTCTCTCTGTCTCTCCTCTGTCCCTCTGTCTCTTCTCTCTACAAGAACACTCTGGTGCTTCCCCCTCTCTCTCTGTCTCTCCTCTGTCCCTCTGTCTCTTCTCTCTACAAGAACAATCTGGTGCTTCCCCCTCTCTCTTCAGTACTTCTCCTCTGTCCCTCTGTCTCTTCTCTCTACAAGAACACTCTGGTGCTTCCCCCTGTCTCTCTCTGTCTCTCCTCTGTCCCTCTGTCTCTTCTCTCTACAAGAACAATCTGGTGCTTCCCCCTCTCTCTCTGTCTCTTCTCTCTACAAGAACACTCTGGTGCTTCCCCCCCACTCTCTCTGTCTCTCCTCTGTCTCTTCTCCCTACAAGAACAATCTGGTGCTTCCCCCTCTCTCTCTGTCTCTTCTCTCTACAAGAACACTCTGGTGCTTCCCCCCCACTCTCTCTGTCTCTCCTCTGTCTCTTCTCTCTACAAGAACAATCTGGTGCTTCCCCCTCTCTCTCTGTCTCTCCTCTGTCCCTCTGTCTCTTCTCTCTACAAGAACACTCTGGTGCTTCCCCCCCTCTCTCTGTCTCTCCTCTGTCTCTTCTCTCTACAAGAACACTCTGGTGCTTCCCCCTCTCTCTTCAGTATTTCTCCTCTGTCCCTCTGTCTCTTCTCTCTACAAGAACACTCTGGTGCTTCCCCCCCACTCTCTCTGTCTCTCCTCTGTCTCTTCTCTCTACAAGAACAATCTGGTGCTTCCCGCTCTCTCTCTGTCTCTCCTCTGTCCCTCTGTCTCTTCTCTCTACAAGAACACTCTAGTGCTTCCCCCTCTCTCTCTCTCTGTCTCTCCTCTGTCCCTCTGTCTCTTCTCTCTACATGAACAATCTGGTGCTTCCCCCTCTCTCTTCAGTACTTCTCCTCTGTCCCTCTGTCTCTTCTTTCTACAAGAACACTCTGGTGCTTCCCCCTCTCTCTCTGTCTCTCCTCTGTCCCTCTGTCTCTTCTCTCTACAAGAACACTCTGGTGCTTCCCCCCTCTCTCTGTCTCTCCTCTTTCTCTTCTCTCTACAAGAACACTCTGGTGCTTCCCCCTCTCTCTTCAGTACTTCTCCTCTGTCCCTCTGTCTCTTCTCTCTACAAGAACACTCTGGTGCTTCCCCCTCTCTCTCTGTCTCTCCTCTGTCCCTTCTCTCTACAAGAACAATTTGGTGCTTCCCCCTCTCTCTGTCTCTCCTCTGTCTCTCCCCTGTCTCTTCTCTCTACAAGAACACTCTGCTGCTTCCCCCTCTCTCTTTGTCTCTCCTCTGTCCATCTGTCTCTTCTCTCTACAAGAACACTCTGGTGCTTCCCCCTCTCTCTCTGTCTCTCCTCTGTCTCTCTGTCTCTTCTCTCTACAAGAACACTCTGGTGCTTCCCCCTCTCTCTCTGTCTCTCCTCTGTCCCTCTGTCTCTTCTCTCTATAAGAACACTCTGGTGCTTCCCCCTCTCTCTGTCTCTCCTCTGTTTCTTCTCTCTACAAGAACAATCTGGTGCTTCCCCCTCTCTCTTCAGTACTTCTCCTCTGTCCCTCTGTCTCTCCTCTGTCTCTTCTCTCTACAAGAACCATCTGGTGCTTCCCCCTCTCTCTGTCTCTCCTCTGTCCCTCTGTCTCTTCTCTCTACAAGAACAATCTGGTGCTTCCCCCTCTCTCTTCAGTACTTCTCCTCTGTCCCTCTGTCTCTTCTCTCTACAAGAACACTCTGGTGCTTCCCCCTCTCTCTCTCTGTCTCTCCTCTGTCCCTCTGTCTCTTCTCTCTACAAGAACACTCTGGTGCTTCCCCCTCTCTCTCTCTGTCTCTCCTCTCTACAATAACAATCTGGTGCTTCCCCCCCCCTCTCTCTGTCTCTTCTCTCTACAAGAACAATCTGGTGCTTCCCCCTCTCTCTCTGTCTCTCCTCTGTCTCTTCTCTCTACAAGAACACTCTGGTGCTTCCCCCCTCTCTCTGTCTCTTCTCTCTACAAGAACAATGTGGTGCTTTCCCCTCTCTCTCTGTCTCTGCTCTGTCTCTTCTCTCTACAAGAACAATCTGGTGTTTCCCCCTCTCTCTGTCTCTCCTCTGTCTCTTCTCTCTACAAGAACACTCTGGTGCTTCCCCCTCTCTCTCTGTCTCTCCTCTGTCCCTCTGTCTCTTCTCTCTACAAGAACAATCTGGTGCTTCCCCCTCTCTCTTCAGTACTTCTCCTCTGTCCCTCTGTCTCTTCTCTCTACAAGAACACTCTAGTGCTTCCCCCCCCTCTCTCTCTCTGTCTCTCCTCTGTCCCTCTGTCTCTTCTCTCTACAAGAACAATCTGGTGCTTCCCCCTCTCTCTTCAGTACTTCTCCTCTGTCCCTCTGTCTCTTCTTTCTACAAGAACACTCTGGTGCTTCCCCCTCTCTCTCTGTCTCTCCTCTGTCCCTCTGTCTCTTCTCTCTACAAGAACACTCTGGTGCTTCCCCCCCTCTCTCTGTCTCTCCATTTGTCTCTTCTCTCTACAAGAACACTCTGGTGCTTCCCCCTCTCTCTTCAGTATTTCTCCTCTGTCCCTCTGTCTCTTCTCTCTACAAGAACACTCTGGTGCTTCCCCCTCTCTCTCTGTCTCTCCTCTGTCCCTTCTCTCTACAAGAACAATTTGGTGCTTCCCCCTCTCTCTGTCTCTCCTCTGTCTCTCCTCTGTCTCTTCTCTCTACAAGAACACTCTGCTGCTTCCCCCTCTCTCTTTGTCTCTCCTCTGTCCATCTGTCTCTTCTCTCTACAAGAACACTTTGGTGCTTCCCCCTCTCTCTCTGTCTCTCCTCTGTCTCTCTGTCTCTTCTCTCTACAAGAACACTCTGGTGCTTCCCCCTCTCTCTCTGTCTCTCCTCTGTCCCTCTGTCTCTTCTCTCTATAAGAACACTCTGGTGCTTCCCCCTCTCTCTGTCTCTCCTCTGTCTCTTCTCTCTACAAGAACAATCTGGTGCTTCCCCCTCTCTCTTCAGTACTTCTCCTCTGTCCCTCTGTCTCTCCTCTGTCTCTTCTCTCTACAAGAACACTCTGGTGCTTCCCCCTCTCTCTCTGTCTCTCCTCTG
>NW_026510914.1:0-20154 GCF_027579735.1 Bombina bombina
AGCTACGAAATCTTTCCGTAAGACTTCTAGTCTATTTGTTATCTTTTCCGGTTCTAGGAAAGGCCAGAAAGCTTCTGCCATTTCTTTGGCATCTTGGTTGAAATCTTTAATTCATCTTGCCTATGTTGAGTCGGGTAAAATTCCGCCTCAGAGAATTACAGCTCATTCTACTAGGTCAGTATCTACTTCCTGGGCGTTTAGGAATGAAGCTTCGGTTGACCAGATCTGCAAAGCAGCAACTTGGTCCTCTTTGCATACTTTTACTAAATTCTACCATTTTGATGTATTTTCTTCTTCTGAAGCAGTTTTTGGTAGAAAAGTTCTTCAGGCAGCGGTTTCAGTTTGAATCTTCTGCTTATGTTTTTTGTTAAACTTTATTTTGGGTGTGGATTATTTTCAGCAGGAATTGGCTGTCTTTATTTTATCCCTCCCTCTCTAGTGACTCTTGTGTGGAAAGATCCACATCTTGGGTAGTCATTATCCCATACGTCACTAGCTCATGGACTCTTGTTAATTACATGAAAGAAAACATAATTTATGTAAGAACTTACCTGATAAATTCATTTCTTTCATATTAACAAGAGTCCATGAGGCCCACCCTTTTTTGTGGTGGTTATGATTTTTTTGTATAAAGCACAATTATTCCAATTCCTTATTTTATATGCTTCGCACTTTTTTTCTTATCACCCCACTTCTTGGCTATTCGTTAAACTGATTTGTGGGTGTGGTGAGGGGTGTATTTATAGGCATTTTAAGGTTTGGGAAACTTTGCCCCTCCTGGTAGGAATGTATATCCCATACGTCACTAGCTCATGGACTCTTGTTAATATGAAAGAAATGAATTTATCAGGTAAGTTCTTACATAAATTATGTTTTTATGTTTTTTCCACTCATGATAAGTCCAATATGTGAAGTAACTAATGCAGATTTAATTTTATTTTTTGTTTCTTTTTTCTTAATAAAATGATAGCTTCTTCATTATAAACATTTTTTATTTTGTCATTTTAGGGATTTAATTTTTCTTTGGAGCAAACTTCAGCTGAAACTAAACCATTCCAAGCAGCTCTTCATAGAAAGGTGCTATAACATGCTGAGGATTGCCACAAACTTAAAAGGGATCTTCCCTTTCATGAAAGCAATCATAAATGAAGTAAGTTCTTTTTTTTTATTTTATTTTTTTTTTAAATAGATTAGCACATTTAAATTTAAAAATAGTTGTTGATTTTATAGAATTTGTTGTGAAGGATTCATATATTTGGGTCATAAATTGACTTTAAATACAAATGTTCTATCGTAGTAAAGAGTAGCTGTTTAATGGGATCATATACAGAGTGGAGTATTTATACAGGAAGAATTGGCTGAAAATACATAAATGCCCACTCTGTGTATATCTTTACATTGGTACATAGATTCTGTTTAATAAGATTTATTTACTAGAAAAGAGCTTGCTTCTCCTAGCGAAAAATATAAGCCAATAGATTTGCTCATGCTTAGTAGGCTCTGTTGCCTCAGAGTACATGTATAGAAAGCTTGATATTTGAAGTAAATTGTAAGGGGGGGGGGTTGATTTTGTTTTTTGTCTTTGTTTTTATTTTTTTACTTTCATGTCCATTTTTAAATGTTCCTGTTGCAATAAGATTTATTTTTACTAGTTAGACCCATTAACCCCTTCCGCCATTTGGATGTGGGTATTACATCACATAGCACTATGCCTTTTATATTACTTTAGACAATTTGCATATACATCTATATCGCAAAATAATTGCATGTTGATTAAATATTCCTTCAGTATCCATATAAATAAAATTGAGTAGTATCAGTTGTTTAACATTGTAGTCTTAAATGTTAAAATATTTTTCAGACCTAATGAGATTTTTGTGTGTGTATATAGATGGATGGATAGATATATCTATCTCAAGTAGAAGGCACTCTCTGGTCTTTTCAAGTGTACTTTATTTGAAAAAGCATGACTTTTCCGGGAGACACTCTCCTTCCTCATTGTCCCCCCGAAACGTCACACTTTTTCAAATAAAATACACTTAAAAAGACCATAATGTGCCACCTTCTGCTTGGTGTTCTATTTAACCTTTTGGCATGCTGGCAGCTGATCTTAAGGTGAGAGTGCTCTTTCTTGACCTCTGTATGTATGATGTATGTATGAGATAGATAGATATAGATAGATATAGATAGATATAGATAGAGATAGATAGAGATAGATAGAGATAGATAGAGATAGAGATAGATAGAGATAGATAGAGATAGATAGAGATAGATAGAGATAGATAGAGATAGATAGATAGATAGATAGATAGATAGATAGAGATAGATAGATAGAGATAGATAGAGATAGATAGAGATAGATAGAGAGAGATAGAGAGAGATAGAGAGAGATAGAGATAGATAGAGATAGATAGAGATAGATAGAGATAGATAGAGATAGATAGATAGATAGATAGATAGATAGATAGAGATAGATAGATAGATAGAGATAGATAGATAGATATAGATAGATAGATATAGATAGATAGATATAGATAGATAGATAGATATAGATAGATAGATATAGATAGATAGATATAGATAGATAGATAGATAGATATAGATAGATAGATATAGATAGATAGATATAGATAGATATAGATAGATAGATAGATATAGATAGATAGATATAGATAGATAGATATAGATAGATAGATATAGATAGATAGATATAGATAGATATATATATATATATATATATATATATATATATATATATATATATATATATATATATATATATATATATATATATATAATCTATCTCTATCTATCTCCCTCCAATTTGATTATGCATCGTGTATATACTCGTTTATAAATTTTATTTTGCAGATTGGAGAGGCTGGTGTTCAGTTATCTGTGGAGCTGTGTGGCTGCGCTTTGCAGCTTGACCTTAATCATGATCCAGAAACAAAATCTTTAATTTATAAGACAATTGCATGTCTGCTACCCACTGACCTGGAGATTTGCAGGATCTGTGTTTTATCAGTTTTCTTTTTGGAGAGGACCATGGAAACTTATTATGCTGTGGAACGTTTATATAAATGCTCAGATGAGGATTACAATGAGTTTACAAGCTATGTAGAGAATCGTGTTCGGTTTGAGTTGCTTCCAATTCTAAAAAGGGGTTTAATATTTGATCCAGAGTTTTGGAGCTTCTCAATGATACAAGAAAACTGCTTTGCTTTCCTTCAAAATAAAACCTCTTTGGATAATGTAACAAACAAAGAAATTGTTACGCAGGCTTTGCCCATGGAAGCCACTAAATCTGTTAAAGACTTGATAAATGGGGTATTGGAGCTAGAACATTCAACAAATGTTAAGAGCTCTACAATCTTTGCTTCATATAAGATGGACCATAATAATGTTCCCAGGCATCTTTGTACTTTATGCAACAAAGAATTTCTTGGTGGTCATATATTTAGACATGCACAGGCTCATCAAAAAAGGGGTTGTTTTTCTTGTGTAATATGTGCACGAAAATTCAGAAATAGGTTTATTATGCTTAAGCATTTAAAGAGCCACATAAATAAAATACAGAGACGTCACATGGCTGCTCTTGCTGCTATTTCCAATGACACTCTTAATGAAACCCCAAATACAAATGAAGTGCATCTATCAGATGCTTCATCTCTGTGTATAGAAAATGAAAACTCCAGTAGTTCTACAAAAGAAGTATTGTCTGATGTATTGGTTGCTACCCATCAAGAATCTTCCCCTGAATCCTTAGTTCCTGTTGAAAATCATGTGATTGAAAATAATAATAATGACAAGCCTAATAATTTAACAGACTTAATTATTTCAGAAAATAATCTTGAGTTAATTGATAAGCAATTATTAGAGGAAAACTTAGATAGCAACATGCCTGATCTAGTTAAAATAAATGGATCTTTGTGTTCTATGAATGAAGATCCTGCTATCAAAGATAATGTCCTAAATCACCAAGATGTTTTCGAGTGTCCGGCTCAGGGATGTGATCGAACTTTCAAAAGGATATGTAACCTTAATAAGCATGCAAGGAAGACACATCCTACAGATTTAAAAGTACAGCAGCATATATTGACATGGAATAAGGGCAAGTGCCGTTTTTGTCAAAGGCTGTTTACAGATTCAAAACATTTTATAGAGCATCTCCAGAGACACGTGTATCCAAATGTCTACTTTTGTCCGTTTGTAAACTGCAATGAAAGCTTCAAGCTATCAGGTCAACTGACAGAACACAAGGCAAGTCACACAAAATGTATAGTTCAGTGTTCTTATATAAACTGTTGTGAACTTTTTGAAGACTTTTCGATGCTTTATAAACATGAAGCTCAGCACTATGAACAAACTGCCCTCAAGGCTGTTAATCCCTTAACTGCACTAGAGCCAAAATGCAATGCTACAGATTTTTCAGAACCTTTCAAACAAATACCAGCAGTCCCTAAAGAAAGCATGGATAAAATCAGAAAGCCAAAAGTTGTGGATTTCCCTGTTCCTATATGGAAGTCAAAGAAGGATTTAGCTGAACCAAAGACTTACACACAAACAGAGAAAAAAATGAATGGTTACGTTATTAGTCAGAACTCTCTTTTGGATAGTTCTACAACATCAGAAGTTAAGAATAATCCATCTCTGGTTTTGGAAGCAAATGTTGAAAGCCCCACAGATGAGGAAAAAAATATCAATGGATACAGTGTACGGGAAAAAACTCATGCTAACGATATCCACTTCAACTGTGCACACAGTACACAAAAACCTTTAGAAAATGTTTCAGATACTGTATTAGAGGGCCCCCAAGAAAGTTCTGCAGACCAGGAGCAAAATCCTTCTAAACCAAAATCAAATACTGGTATAGTGTCATGTGGTAAAGTGTGGCCTTTTTCTAGGCCATTGCCCTCAGCCTATCTAGATGAACAGTACATCAGTATGCCAAAACGGAGAAAAGCTGATGAGGAACACAAATTTGAAATAGATACTAATTGTACAAAATCAGTGGAGATGTTCAGATGTGGAAAGTGCCTAACAAATTACTGTAGCTCTGAAGCACTTGAGAAACACAGAGCACAAAATAAGTGTCAGCAGTATTTTGGGTTTGATTCAGATGATGAAAGTAAGTAAACAAATGATGTATAACTGTATCTCCGTTCTCCGGTATTGTGTTGTAGTTTTGTAAAACTGCTGAGGTATATAGATACTCAATGTTATTTATGGCACACTCCTTCCTGGCTGCTAATTTTTGGAATTCTACATGATACTGGCTTTTCAGTATGTCCTTGCTCTTATGTTTGATATTAAGTTGAGGTTTGTGTCGGTGCAAAAATCTTTTATAATGCAGCCAAAAGAAACACTTATCTGGCATTTACTAAAACAACTATAATTGTAAGGGATTTATTATCAGGGCTTATACTTTTTTTTTTTTTTTTTTAAGGGACATTATACACCCCACAAAAATATGGGCTATTTAAATAAAGCACCAAAAGAAGATAGTTTGTAATTGACATGCTTTACAATTTTGCAATTTACAAGCTAAAGCTTGTAAAAAATCATGATAAACCTTGGAGGGATTGGGATTTCACAAACTAAGAATACGTACATAATACACACAGCTAGATAGCAAGGTTTTTTTCACCTCACTCCTTAGCTAGTGTCCTTACAGCCAGCCCCCCTCTGTGTAATTGCTAATGCATGTCAATTACAATCCCCTCACCTAGCACCTTTTCTCTCCCTGACTGCTCCATGGCATTCTGCAGATACAAGCAGAATATTTCACAAACCGCTCTGTGAAATATGTTCCTGTGATGTTTTACAGAGCTGTTTGGAAAATATTTAGAGGGAGGACAGAGGCTGGATCGGCTGAAACCTTCAGTAGGCAGATCTGCCACTAACATCTCATACAATGTATATTTCTTTCATGTAATTGGCAAGAGTCCGTGAGCTAGTGACGTATGGGATATACAATCCTACCAGGAGGGGCAACGTTTCCCAAACCGCAAAATGCCTATAAATACACCCCTCACCACACTCACAATTCAGTTTTACAAACTTTGTCTCCTATGGCGGTGGTGAAGTAAGTTTGTGCTAAGATTTCTACGTTGATATGCGCCTCTCAGCATTTTGAAGCCTGATTCCTCAGAGTACAGTGAATGTCAGAGGGATGTAAAGGCAGTATCACCTTTTGAATGCAATGGTTTTCCTCACGGGAGATCTATTTCATAGGTTTTCTGTTATCGGTCGTAGATTCATCTCCTACCTCCCCTTTCAGATCGACGATATACTCTAATTCCATTACCTCTACTGATAACCGTTTCAGTACTGGTTTTGCCATCTGCTATATGTGTATGGGCGTCTTTTGGTAAGTATGTTTTCATTACTTAAGACACTCTCAGCTATGGTTTGGCACTTTTATGTATTTATATAAAGTTCTAAATATGTGTTGTACTTATATTTGCCATGATTCAGGTTTCAGTATATTTCCTTTTGCAGACTGTCGTTTCATATCTGGGAAATGCATTTTTTAGGAAAATTTATTTCTTACCTGGGGTATAGTCTTTTTTTCAATTGACTGTCATTTTAAATTTGCGGGCAGAATTATGCTCGCTGGGTGCAAAATGCCAAAGTATATTGCGTCATTTTTTGCGCAAGATTATTTTGTGGCGCCAAGTTACGTTCGATGATGCAAATTCGTCATTTCCGGGCGTCTTTGTCGGCGCAGAGTCCTTTCACAAGGTTGCGTCTTCTATGACGCGAGTGTCATTTCCAAATGTTGTTAGCGCCAAAAAATTCTCTGTTTGTGCGTCATACTTGGCGCCAAATATTTTCATTATTTTAACCCCTTAATGACAACTGACATACCAGGTACGTCATGCAAAAACTGTTAATGACAATAGACGTACCTGGTACGTCAGTTGTCTAACAGAGTGCTGGAAGTGATCACAATCGCTTCCAGCAGCTCTGAGGGTATTGCAGTGATGCCTCGATATGGAGGCATCCTGCAATACCCCTTTACAAGCCTCCGATGCAGAGAGAGCCACTCTGTGGCCCTCTCTGCACAGGTAGTGATGGTGCCGTTGTCCGGATGGGAGGAGGGAGCGCGTGCACGATGCGCGCGCATGTGCGCGTGTGTGCACGGGGGCGCATTAGCCACACTGACACCAATGAAGGAAGGATCGGGGAGGGGGTGGGGGTGGGGGTATATGACACATATAAAAGGATCGGGGAGGGGGTGGGGGTATTGTGGGGGGGCTGCTACACTACAGAAATAATAAAAAAAAAAAAGAAAAGTTATAAATAAAATTAAAATAATTTGGTTTGTGGGGCCAAACTGGGTACTGGCAGACAGCTGCCAGTACCCAAGATGGCGGGAATTAGGTAGGGGAGAGGGTTAGAGAGCTGGAGGGGGGATCAGGGAGGTTGGTGCTAAGGCAGGGGTCCATCACAACTAAAATATGTTATTATTTTTATTTAAAAAAAAACAAAAAACTCTTATTTAGTACTGGCAGACTTTCTGCCAGTACTTAAGATGGCGGGAACAATTGTGGGGTGGGGGAGGGAAGAGAGCTGTTTGGGAGGGATCAGGGGGTGGGATGTGTCAGGTGGGAGGCTGATCTCTAAAATTAACCCTGCAAGCTCCCTACAAGCTACCTAATTTAACCCCTTCACTGCTGGGCATAATTCACGTGTGGTGCACAGCAGCATTTAGCGGCCTTCTAATTACCAAAAAGCAACGCCAAAGCCATATAAGTCTGCTATTTCTGAACAAAGGGGATCCCAGAGAAGCTTTTACAACAATTTCTGCCATAATAGCACAAGCTGTTTGTAAATAATTTCAGTGAGAAACCTAAAATTGTGAAAAATGTAAAGTTTTTTTTTTTATTTTATTTTATTTGCTCGCATTTGGCGGTGAAATGGTGGCATAAAATATACCAAAATGGGCCTAGATCAATACTTGGGGTTGTCTACTACACTAAAGCTAAAATTAACCCTACAAGCTCCCTAATTAACCCCTTCACTCCTGGGCATAAAACACGTGTGGTGCGCAGCGACATTTAGCGGCCTTCTAATTACCAAAAAGCAACCACAAAGCAATATAAGTCTGTTATTTCTGGAAAAGGGGATCCCAGAGAAGTATTTACAACCATTTGTGCCATAATTGCAGAAGCTGTTTGTAAATAATTTCAGTGGGAAACCTAAAGTTTGTGAAAAAGTGAACTTTTTTTTTTTTTTTTAGCGCATTTGGTGGTGAAATGGTGGCATGAAATATACCAAAATGGGCCTAGATCAATACTTTGGGATGTCTTCTAAAAAAAAATATATACATGTCAAGGGATATTCAGGTATTCCTGACAGATATCAGGGTTCCAAAGTAACTAGCGCTAATTTTGAAAAAAAGTGGTTTGGAAATAGCAAAGTGCTACTTGTATTTATTGCCCCATAAATTGCAAAAAAAGCAAAGAACGTGTAAACATTGGGTATTTCTAAACTCAGGACAAAATTTATAAACTATTTAGCCTGGTTGTTTTTTGGTGATTGTAGATGTGTAACAGATTTTGGGGGTCAAAGTTAGAAAAAGTGTGTTTTTTTCCATTTTTTCCTCATATTTTATCATTTTATTTTTAGTAAATTATAAGATATGATGAAAATAATGGTATTTTTAGAAAGTCCATTTAATGACGAGAAAAACTGTATATAATATGTGTGGGTACAGTAAACGAGTAAGAGGAAAATTACAGCTAAACACAAGCACTGCAAAAATGTAAAAATAGCCATTGTCATTAAGGGTAAGAAAATTGAAAAATGGTCCGGTCATTAAGGGGTTAAACCCCATTCCTATATGCCTCTTGCCTTTTTTCTCTTTCAGAGTGCTATTCCTGAAACTGCCATATAAGGAAATTGATAATTTTGCTTTATATGTTTTTTCTCTTACATTTGCAAGATGTCTCAATCTGATCCTGTCTCAGAAATCACTGTTGGAACCCTGCTGACTGATAACAGTTCTACCAAAGCTAAATTCATTTGTTGTAATCTTGTGGAGATTATATCTCCAGCTGTGGTTTGTAATAAGTTGTCATGATAAACTTTTACATGCAGAGAATGTGTCCATCAGTAATAGTACATTGCCTTTTGCTGTTCCTTTAACATTTAATGTACAAGATATATCTGTGAATTTATAATAATTTATTTCTGATTCTATTCAGAAGGCCATTCCGCCTTCTAATGAATGTAAAGGTCTTGTAAAACTTCTCATAAAGTTGATGAAATTTCAAATGACTGATAACATACTGAATTATCCTCCTCTGATGAGGATCTATCTGATTCAGAAGATCCTTCCTCAGATATTGACACTTACAAATCTACTTATTTATTTTTGGAGTACATTCGTTCTTTGTTAAAGAAGTGTTGATTAATTAGGTTATTGAGGCTTAAATACAAGATAATCACAGAGGTTATAAGTATATTATTATAACTGTGTTGGTTATGCCTAACTGGGGAATGGGTAATAAAGGGATTATCTATCTTTTAAAACAATAAAAATTCTGGTGTAGACTGTCCCTTTAAAGGTTTTTTTAAAAATGAATTGTATCCTTTGCCAGCAGTTACATTGGAGTTTTGGGAAAAGATTCCCTACGTTGTTGGGCTATCTCTACTCTTGTTTAGCGTACTACTATTCCTATGGAAGATACTACTTCTTTTTTTAAGATCCTTTAGATAGGAACTTTAATCTTATCTAAAGAAAGCCTATTTATATTCAGGTCATCTTCTCAGGCCTGCATTTTCTTTGGCTGATGTAGCTGCATCAACTTTTTGGTTGGAAAATTAGCGCAACAAGAATTGGATTATGATTTGTCTAGCATTGTTCGCTTGCTTCAACATGCTATTCAGTTTATTTGTGATGCCATTTTCTCCAACATAGGTGTGTCCGGTCCACGGCGTCATCCTTACTTGTGGGATATTCTCTTCCCCAACAGGAAATGGCAAAGAGCCCAGCAAAGCTGGTCACATGATCCCTCCTAGGCTCCGCCTTCCCCAGTCATTCTCTTTGCCGTTGCACAGGCAACATCTCCACGGAGATGGCTTAGAGTTTTTTGGTGTTTAAATGTAGTTTTATTCTTCAATCAAGAGTTTGTTATTTTAAAATAGTGCTGGTATGTACTATTTACTCTGAAACAGAAAAGAGATGAAGATTTCTGTTTGTAAGAGGAAGATGATTTTAGCAACCGTTACTAAAATCGATGGCTGTTTCCACACAGGACTGTTGAGATGAAGTAACTTCAGTTGGGGGAAACAGTGGGCAGACTTTGCTGCTTGAGGTATGACACATTTCTAACAAGACTTGGTAATGCTGGAAGCTGTCATTTTCCCTATGGGATCCGGTAAGCCATTTTCTTAGTTTTAAATATAAGAATAAAGGGCTTCACAAGGGCTTTAAAGACTGGTAGACATTTTTCTGGGCTAAAACGATTACTTTATAAGCATATTTAATGGTTTATAACTTTGAAGAGTTATTTTAATCTTGGGAATTCTGTTAAAAAAAACGGCAGGCACTGTATTGGACACCTTTTTCACTGGGGGCCTTTTCTAGTCATAGGCAGAGCCTCATTTTTTCGCGCCACTAATGCGCAGTTGTTTTTGAGAAGCAAGGCATGCAGATGCATGTGTGAGGAGCTCAGATCCACTGAAAAATCTTATTGAAGGCGTCATTTGGTATCGTATTCCCCTCTGGGCTTGGTTGGGTCTCAGCAAAGCAGATACCAGGGACTGTATAGGGGTTAAATGTAAAAACGGCTCCGGTTCCGTTATTTTAAGAGTTAAAGCTTTCAAATTTGGTGTGCAATACTTTTAAGGCTTTAAGACACTGTGGTGAAATTTTGGTGAATTTTGAACAATTCCTTCATACTTTTTCACATATTCAGTAATAAAGTGTGTTCAGTTTAAAATTTAAAGTGACAGTAACGGTTTTATTTTAAAACGTTTTTTGTGCTTTGTTATCAAGTTTATGCCTATTAACATGTCTGAACCATCAGATAGACGATGTTCTGTATGTTCGGAAGCCAAGGTTCCTCTCCATTTAAATATATGTGATGAATGTGACAAACAAAGTAGGGACAATGATGCCACTGATAATAATGTTGCCCAAAATGATTCCTTAAGTGAGGGGAGTAAGCATGGTACTGCATCATCTCCTTCTATGTCTACACCAGTCTTGCCCACTCAGGAGGTCCCTAGTTCATCTAGTGCGCCAATCCTCCTTACTATGCAACAATTAACGGCTGTAATGGATAATTCTATTAAAAACATTTTAGCCAAAATGCCCACTTATTAGCGAAAGCGCGACTGCTCTGTTTTAGATACTGAAGAGCATGAGGACGCTGATGATAATGGTTCTGACATGCCCTTACACCAGTCTGAAGGGGCCAGGGAGGTTTTGTCTGAGGGAGAAATTTCAGATTCAGGAAAAATTTCTCAACAAGCTGAACCTGACGTTATTACATTCAAATTTAAATTGGAACATCTCCGCGCTCTGCTTAAGGAGGTGTTATCTACTCTGGATGATTGTGACAATTTGGTCATTCCAGAGAAATTATGTAAGATGGACAAGTTCCTAGAGGTCCCGGTGCCCCCCGAAGCTTTTCCTATACCCAAGCGGGTGGCGGACATTGTAAATAAAGAATGGGAAAGGCCCGGCATACCTTTTGTCCCTCCCCCTATATTTAAGAAATTATTTCCTATGGTCGACCCCAGGAAGGACTTATGGCAGACAGTCCCCAAGGTCGAGGGGGCGGTTTCTACTCTAAACAAACGCACTACTATCCCTATAGAAGATAGTTGTGCTTTCAAAGATCCTATGGATAAAAAATTAGAGGGTTTGCTTAAAAAGATGTTTGTTCAGCAAGGTTACCTTCTACAACCAATTTCATGCATTGTTCCTGTCACTACAGCAGCGTGTTTCTGGTTCGAAGAACTAGAAAAGTCGCTCAATAAAGAATCTTCTTATGAGGAGGTTATGGACAGAGTTCAAGCACTTAAATTGGTTAACTCTTTTACCTTAGACGCCACTTTGCAATTAGCTAGATTAGCGGCGAAAAATTCAGGTTTTGCTATTGTGGCGCGCAGAGCGCTTTGGCTAAAGTCTTGGTCAGCGGATGTGTCCTCCAAGAACAAATTGCTTAACATCCCTTTCAAGGGGAAAACGCTGTTTGGCCCTGACTTGAAAGAGATTATTTCAGACATCACTGGGGGAAAGGGCCACACCCTTCCTCAGGATAGGTCTTTTAAGGCTAAAAATAAAACAAATTTTCGTCCCTTTCGCAGAAACGGACCAGCCTCAAATTCTACATCCTCTAAGCAAGAGGGTAATTCTTCTCAAACCAAGCCAGCCTGGAGACCGATGCAAGGCTGGAACAAAGGTAAGCAGGCCAAGAAGCCTGCTACCGCTACTAAGACGGCATGAGATGTTGGCCCCCGATCCGGGATCGGATCTGGTGGGGGGCAGACTCTCTCTCTTCGCTCAGGCTTGGGCAAGAGATGTTCAGGATCCTTGGGCGCTAGAAATAGTTTCTCAAGGTTATCTCCTGGAATTCAAGGAACTACCCCCAAGGGGAAGGTTCCACAGGTCTCAATTGTCTTCAGACCAAATAAAAAGACAGGCATTCTTATATTGTGTAGAAGACCTGTTAAAAATGGGAGTGATTCATCCTGTTCCATTAGGAGAACAAGGGATGGGGTTTTACTCCAATCTGTTCATAGTTCCCAAAAAAGAGGGAACATTCAGGCCAATTTTGGATCTCAAGATCCTAAACAAATTTCTCAGGGTTCCATCGTTCAAAATGGAAACCATTCGGACAATTCTTCCTACCATCCAGGCAGGTCAATTCATGACCACGGTGGATTTAAAGGATGCGTATCTACATATTCCTATCTACAAGGAACATCATCGATTCCTAAGGTTTGCTTTTCTGGACAAGCATTACCAGTTTGTGGCACTTCCATTCGGATTAGCCACTGCTCCAAGAATTTTCACAAAGGTACTAGGGTCCCTTCTAGCGGTGCTAAGGCCAAGGGGCATTGCAGTAGTACCTTACTTGGACGACATACTGATTCAAGCGTCGTCTCTGCCACAAGCAAAGGCTCATACGGACATTGTCCTAGCCTTTCTCAGATCTCACGGGTGGAAAGTGAACGTAGAAAAAAGTTCTCTATTCCCGTCAACAAGAGTTCCCTTCTTGGGAACAATAATAGACTCCTTAGAAATGAAGATTTTTCTGACAGAGGCCAGAAAATCAAAACTTCTAAGCTCTTGTCAAGTACTTCATTCTGTTCTTCTTCCTTCCATAGGTAGATCAGAGGACCAGAGATTCACTCCGTTGGTGGCTGACCCTGGACAACCTGTCACAAGGGATGAGCTTCCGCAGACCAGAGTGGGTCATTGTCACGACCGACGCCAGTCTGGTGGGCTGGGGCGCGGTCTGGGAACCCCTGAAAGCTCAGGGTCTATGGTCTCGGGAAGAATCTCTTCTCCCGATAAACATTCTGGAACTGAGAGCGATATTCAATGCTCTCAAGGCTTGGCCTAAACTAGCAAAGGCCAAATTCATAAGGTTTCAATCAGACAACATGACGACTGTTGCATATATCAACCATCAGGGGGGAACAAGGAGTTCCCTGGCGATGGAAGAAGTGACCAAAATAATTCAATGGGCGGAGATTCACTCCTGCCACTTGTCTGCAATCCACATCCCAGGAGTGGAAAATTGGGAAGCGGATTTTCTGAGTCGTCAGACATTTCATCCGGGGGAGTGGGAACTCCATCCGGAAATCTTTGCCCAAATAACTCAATTATGGGGCATTCCAGACATGGATCTGATGGCGTCTCGTCAGAACTTTCAAGGTTCCTTGCTACGGGTCCAGATCCAGGGATCCCAAGGCGACTCTAGTAGATGCACTAGTAGCGCCCTGGACCTTCAACCTAGCTTATGTATTCCCACCGTTTCCTCTCATTCCCAGGCTGGTAGCCAGGATTAATCAGGAGAGGGCTTCGGTGATCTTGATAGCTCCTGCGTGGCCACGCAGAACTTGGTATGCAGACCTGGTGAATATGTCATCGGCTCCACCATGGAAGCTACCTTTGAGACGGGACCTTCTTGTTCAAGGTCCGTTCGAACATCCGAATCTGGCCTCACTCCAACTGACTGCTTGGAGATTGAACGCTTGATTTTATCAAAGCGTGGGTTCTCAGATTCTGTCATTGATACTCTTATTCAGGCTAGAAAGCCTGTAACTAGAAAAATTTACCATAAAATATGGAAAAAATATATCTGTTGGTGCGAATCTAAAGGATTCCCATGGAACAAGATAAAAATTCCTAAGATTCTATCCTTTCTACAAGAGGGTTTGGAGAAAGGATTATCTGCAAGTTCTTTGAAGGGACAGATTTCTGCTTTATCTGTTTTACTTCACAAAAAGCTGGAGGCTGTGCCAGATGTTCAAGCTTTTGTTCAGGCTCTGGTTAGAATCAAGCCTGTTTACAAACCTTTGACTCCTCCTTGGAGTCTCAATTTAGTTCTTTCAGTTCTTCAAGGGGTTCCGTTTGAACCCTTACATTCCGTAGATATTAAGTTATTATCTTGGAAAGTTTTGTTTTTGGTTGCAATTTCTTCTGCTAGAAGAGTTTCAGAGTTATCTGCTCTGCAGTGTTCTCCTCCTTATCTGGTGTTCCATGCAGATAAGGTGGTTTTGCGTACTAAACCTGGTTTTCTTCCGAAAGTTGTTTCTAACAAAAATATTAACCAGGAGATAGTTGTGCCTTCTTTGTGTCCGAATCCAGTTTCAAAGAAGGAACGTTTGTTGCACAATTTGGATGTAGTTCGTGCTCTAAAATTCTATTTAGAGGCTACAAAGGATTTCAGACAAACATCTTCCTTGTTTGTTGTTTATTCTGGTAAAAGGAGAGGTCAAAAAGCAACTTCTACCTCTCTCTCTTTTTGGCTTAAAAGCATCATCCGATTGGCTTATGAGACTGCCGGACGGCAGCCTCCTGAAAGAATCACAGCTCATTCCACTAGGGCTGTGGCTTCCACATGGGCCTTCAAGAACGAGGCTTCTGTTGATCAGATATGTAAGGCAGCGACTTGGTCTTCACTGCACACTTTTACCAAATTTTACAAATTTGATACTTTTGCTTCTTCGGAGGCTATTTTTGGGAGAAAGGTTTTGCAAGCCGTGGTGCCTTCCATCTAGGTGACCTGATTTGCTCCCTCCCATCATCCGTGTCCTAAAGCTTTGGTATTGGTTCCCACAAGTAAGGATGACGCCGTGGACCGGACACACCTATGTTGGAGAAAACAGAATTTATGCTTACCTGATAAATTACTTTCTCCAACGGTGTGTCCTGTCCACGGCCCGCCCTGGTTTTTTAATCAGGTCTGATGAATTATTTTCTCTAACTACAGTCACCACGGTATCATATGATTTCTCCTATGCATATTCCTCCTTTACGTCGGTCGAATGACTGGGGAAGGCGGAGCCTAGGAGGGATCATGCCATTTCCTGTTGGGGAAGAGAATATCCCACAAGTAAGGATGACGCCGTGGACCGGACACACCGTTGGAGAAAGTAATTTATCAGGTAAGCATAAATTCTGTTTTTTTTTTTTTTTTTTCCAATCAAAATTGATGTTAAATCTGTTTCTTTTACAAAGATATGACAAGTCCACGGATTTCATCCTTACTTGTGGGATATTACCCTCCTGCTAACAGGAAGTGACAAAGAGCACCACAGCAGAGCTATATATATAGCCCCTCCCCTTCCCCTCCACCCTCAGTTATTCTCTTTGCCTGTGTTATACTAGGAAGAAGTAAAGTGAGGTGCTAGTTTTAGATTCTTCAATCAAGAAGTTTTTTATTTTAAATGTTACCGGTGTGTACGATTTTCCTCGGGGTTATGGAAGAAGATTTCTGCCCTGAGGTTGATGATCTTAGCAGTTGTAACTAAGATCCACGCTGGTTCCCACAAGACTTCGGAAGGTAGCACATGAGACATCTTCAGTGTGGAGACCGGTTTCATTCTACAAGCAGCATTAAGGTATGTGCAGCCTTTTATTTCTGAAGAGACTTGATATATCAGAACTGGGTGGCATTTATTTTCCTATATGGGAATGGGGTAAGCAGTAGGCCTGTTTCACAGAAGGGTGTTACTGGAATCCCTTTTATTATTTTGAAATAAGGGCATGATATGACACTCTGGGAGAGGCATAAGGACTTTATATCGTTAAGCAGTTTAACGATTGTGTAGTTTTTTTATTTATATATACAGCATGACTTGCTGGGATGTGTTTGGGGTGTGTTTGTGTTCCACTTGGTTGTATGATAAACCGCTTCCCATGCGGTTGTGTTTGGGCCTACTCCAACTTCGGCCATAAAGGGTGGGGCTTGTCTTCGTGCGCTCAGATGCGCACTTCCTTCTGACAGAGGAGCAGTAACTCAATTTTGCTCCTGGACAGTAGTCTCTGGCTTGGAGTGTTGGCTATTCATTTTGAAGTACCCTGGGGGCAGGTAGTCGCCACAGCAGTGCTGTGGCGAGGTGCAGAGGGTGTTTTTGTGTAAACTGATATATTTTTCACTTTAGAGTTTTATTTTTCACCTTTCTCATAGGGTGCAATATTTTTTGGGTATACTAATTAGTTTTAGATAATTTTGGTAGCAAATTAATGTTATTTAAGCAGTTTTGGAAAAATTGTTCACTTTTTCTTTCTTAAAGGCACAGTACACGTTTTTCAAAGTTTTATTTAAAGCAATAAGGTGTTTAAACTACTTTTGTGGCTATTAGTCTGTTCAACATGTCTGACATTGAGGATTCTCATTGTTCTATGTGTTTAGAAGCTATTGTGGAACCCCCTCTTACATTGTGTACCTCTTGTACTAAAAGGGCCTTACATTGTAAAGACCATATTTTAGGTCAAGATAGTGTGCCTAAGGATGATTCTCAATCTGAAGAGAATCAGGTTATGCCATCCAATTCTCCCCAAGTGTCACAACCTTTAACGCCCACACAAGCGACGCCAAGTACCTCTAGTGCGTCTAATTCCTTTACTCTGCAGGAGATGGCTGCATTTATGTCAACTACCCTTACAGAGGTATTATCTAAATTTCCAGTGTTGCAGGGTAAAACGCAGTAGGTCAGGTATTAATGTAAATACTGAATCCTCTGATATTTTATTAGCTATTTCTGATGTACACTCACAGTGTTCTGAGTTGGGGGTCAGGGAATTGCTGTCTGAGGGAGAAATTTCAGATTCTGGGAATGTTACCTCAGACAGATTCGGATGTTATGTCCTTTAAATTTAAGCTTGAACACCTCCGTCTGTTAGGGAGGTCTTAGCGACTCTGGATGATTGTGATCCTATTATGATACCACCAAAGAAATTGTGTCAAATGGACAAATATCTAGAAGTGCCTACTTATACTGATGTTTTTCCGGTTCCTAAAAGAATTTTGGAAATTATTAAGAAGGGATGGGATAGACCAGGTATACCATTTTCTCCCCCTCCTACTTTTAAGAAAATGTTTCCCATATCGGACACCATTCGGGACTTGTGGCAAACGGTCCCTAAGGTGGAGGGAGCTATATCTACCCTGGCTAAGCGTACAACTATACCCATTGAGGACAGTTGTGCTTTCAAAGACCATATGGATAAAAAATTAGAGGGTCTCCTAAAGAAACTGTTTATTAATCAGGGTTTTCTTTTACAACCTACTGCTTGCATTGTTCCAGTAACTACTGCAGCAGCTTTTTGGTTTGAAGCTCTGGAAGAGTCCCTGAAGGTTGAGACTCTGTTAGATGATATTTTGGATAGAATTAAGGCTCTCAAGTTAGCTAATTCTTTTATTACTGATGCCGCTTTTCAAATTGCTAAATTAGCAGCGAAAAATGCAGGATTTGCTTTTTTAGAGCGTTGTGGCTAAAATCTTGGTCTGCTGATGTGTCATCAAAGCATAAGCTTTTAGCTATTCCTTTTAAAGGTTAGACCCTTTTCGTGCCAGAATTGAAGCGAATAATTTCTGACATTACAGGAGGTAAAGGCCATGCTCTACCTCAGGATAAGTCTGTTAAGATGAGGGGTAAACAGAATAATTTTCGTTCTTTCGGAATTTTTTTTTTTTTTTTTTTGAGGTTGTACATAAAAATAACAACAATAAAGAATTCAGTAGGCAATACATTAGACAAATCTTAAATTGGTTTGACCATGCCACTTAGACCTGAAAGGAAAAAAAATAAAACAAGGTACTACAAAACTAGCAAAGTGGAAAAGGTCAGAGCATCGCAATACAATAGATTATTACCAAACTGGATAAAAGAAACCTCATTTTACATCTATATAAAGGATGGTTACATCTCCATTGTTTCAACAGGCCACTCATGGACCCATGCAGGTTGGAAGACTTAAGGAGATGCTCTAATGGTCAGCATGGTCTCTCTTGGACCTGGAACTATATATGTATATAAATAATACACAATAAAGCTCTGATATAGTAACGGATATTATCTGCTGGGAGTGTTGATAAGAGCTATAAGAATAAATGTAAAGTACTAGTATATATAAAAGGTGCAAGTGAATATGACACTGAAGGGAACACCTCTATTCTATCAATTTAAGTATCATACAGGCTATGCAGCCTCAAGTGTCTAAACAAATTTCTCAAGATGGAGACTATAAAATTTTACCAATGATCCAGGAGGATCAATATATGACTACCGTGGACTTGAAGGATGCTTACCTTCATATTCCTATCCACAAGGATCATCAGTTTCTAAAGTTTGCCTTCCTGGACAAACAACATCAATTTGTAGCTCTTCCCTTCGGGTTGGCCACAGCACCCAGAATCTTCACAAAGGTTCTAGGGTCTCTTTTGGCGGTTCTCAGACCGCGAGGCATAGCAGTGGCGCCTTATCTGGACGATATTTTAATTCAGGCATCAACATATCAACTGACAAAATCTCACACTGACATAGTGTTGTCTTTTCTGAGAACTCACGATTGGAAGGTGAACATAGAGATAAGTTCACTTGTTCCACAGGCAAGGGTTCCTTTCTTGGGAACTCTAATAGACTCGGTAGCCGTGAAAATATTTGACAGAGGTCAGAAAATCAAAGATTCTAAATACTTGCCGAGCACTTCAGTTCATTCGTCGGCCATCAGTGGCTCAGTGTATGGAGGTAATTGGATTAATGGTAGCGGCAATGGACATCGTTCCGTTTGCTCGCTTTCATCTCAGACCACTGCAACTGTGCATGCTCGGACAGTGGAATGGGGAATATGCAGATTTATCTCCTTAGATAAATCTGGATCAAGAGACCAGAAACTCTCTTCTTTGGTGGTTGTCGCTGGATCATCTGTCCCAGGGGACTTGTTTCCGCAGACACTTGTGGGTGATAGTGACAACAGATGCCAGCCTTCTGGGCTGGGATGCAGTTTGGAACTCCTTCAGGGTGTTTGGACTCAGGTGGAGTCTCTACTTCCAATCAATATTTTGGAACTGAGAGCAATATTCAATGCTCTTCAGGCGTGGCCTCAGTTGGCTTCGGCCAAATTCATCAGATTCCAGTCGGACAACATCACGACTGTGGCTTATGTCAATCATCAGGGGGAACAAGGAGTTCCTTAGCGACGATAGAAGTATCCAAGATAATCCGTTGGGCGGAGGCCCACATCAACTGGGAAGCGGATTTTCTAAGTCGACAGAATTTTCGTCTGGGGTAGTGGGAACTTCACCCGGAGGTATTTGCCTCATTGATTCTCAGATGGGGCAGACCGGAATTGGATGTGATGGCATCTTGGCAGAATGCCAAGCTTCCAAAATACGGATCCCGGTCAAGGGATCCTCAGGCCAAACTGATAGATGCTTTGGCAGTTCCTTGGTTGTTCAGCCTAGCTTATGTGTTTCCACTGTTTCCTCTCCTCCCACGCGTGATTGCTCGAATCACAGGAGAGAGCTTCAGTGATCCTGATAGCGCCTGCGTGGCCACGCAGGACTTGGTATGCGGATCTAGTGCACATGTCCTCTTTGCCACCGTGGAAACTTCCATTGAGGCAGGACCTTCTCATTCAAGGTCCTTTCCAACATCAAAATCTCATTTCTC
>NW_026510915.1:0-64384 GCF_027579735.1 Bombina bombina
GGCCAGATTCGGGCTTGTTAAATAGACCCCTAGTATTGAGCTTTGGTTTGGAGACAAATATAAGATAAGGAAGCAAGTGTGTGTACACAAAATGATAACATAATGAGGTCTGATATTACCTGAAACTCAACCCATTGTAATAGGCTGTGGTTTCAAAGCACAGAACCAGCTACTTCATATACACAAATAAACCTGAAAATGCAATTTCTCATACATTTTATACTCTGCAGCTGGTATAAACAAGTCTGAAAATGCAATAACATAAAGGCAATTTCACAGTGGACTGTCCATTTAAACACTCCCTGCTTTTGTGAAAAAGTGTGCTTTTTCAAAAAGCAAAATCTGTAACTTAGGTTTTCAAGCTATTTGATTTGCAGCATTTGCATTTTACATAATTTGCTTTCTGGTCTCTCTAGGGATTGTGCGAAAAGGCACAATTTTTGCATAAAAGCTAGTAGTGTTTAATGTCCTTTTAAAGACCATTCATCTATTTATTGCCTTTTTTAATAAAAATATTCTGTGCTCTCGCTGAACTGTATAATAGGAACATGAAAGTGATTTATTTAAATAATACTTCCAGTCCATCTTATAGCGTCTTTCTATCTATCTTTCTGTCTATCTATCTATCTATCTATCTATCTATCTATCTATCTATCTATCTATCTATCTGAATCACTGCATTGGATAAGATCTGTATACAAAATAATGGCCAGATAAAGAGTGGAGCACTATACAGGGAGTGCAGAATTATTAGGCAAATGAGTATTTTGACCACATCATCCTCTTTATGCATGTTGTCTTACTCCTAGCTGTATAGGCTCGAAAGCCTACTACCAATTAAGCATATTAGGTGATGTGCATCTCTGTAATGAGAAGGGGTGTGGTCTAATGACATCAACATCCTATATCAGGTGTGCATAATTATTAGGCAACTTCCTTTCCTTTGGCAAAATGGGTCAAAAGAAGGACTTGACAGGCTCAGAAAAGTAAAAAATAGTGAGATATCTTGCAGAGGGATGCAGCACTCTTAAAATTGCAAAGCTTCTGAAGCGTGATCATCGAACAATCAAGCGTTTCATTCAAAATAGTCAACAGGGTCGCAAGAAGCGTGTGGAAAAACCAAGGCGCAAAATAACTGCCCATGAACTGAGAAAAGTCAAGCGTGCAGCTGCCAAGATGCCACTTGCCACCAGTTTGGCCATATTTCAGAGCTGCAACATCACTGGAGTGCCCAAAAAGCACAAGGTGTGCAATACTCAGAGACATGGCCAAGGTAAGAAAGGCTGAAAGACGACCACCACTGAACAAGACACACAAGCTGAAACGTCAAGACTGGGCCAAGAAATATCTCAAGACTGATTTTTCTAAGGTTTTATGGACTGATGAAATGAGAGTGAGTCTTGATGGGGCCAGATGGATGGGCCCGTGGCTGGATTGGTAAAGGGCAGAGAGCTCCAGTCCGACTCAGACTCCAGCAAGGTGGAGGTGGAGTACTGGTTTGGGCTGGTATCATCAAAGATGAGCCTGTGGGGCCTTTTCGGGTTGAGGATGGAGTCAAGCTCAACTCCCAGTCCTACTGCCAGTTTCTGGAAGACACCTTCTTCAAGCAGTGGTACAGGAAGAAGTCTGCATCCTTCAAGAAAAAACATGATTTTCATGCAGGACAATGCTCCATCACACGCGTCCAAGTACTCCACAGCGTGGCTGGCAAGAAAGGGTATAAAAGTAGAAAATCTAATGACATGACCTCCCTTGTTTCACCTGTTCTGAACCCCATTGAGAACCTGTGGTCCATCATCAAATGTGAGATTTACAAGGAGGGAAAACAGTACACCTCTCTGAACAGTGTCTGGGAGGCTGTGGTTGCTGCTGCACGCAATGTTGATGGTGAACAGATCAAAACACTGACAGAATCCATGGATGGCAGGCTTTTGAGTGTCCTTGCAAAGAAAGGTGGCTATATTGGTCACTGATTTGTTTTTGTTTTGTTTTTGAATGTCAGAAATTTATATTTGTGAATGTTGAGATGTTATATTGGTTTCACTGGTAAAAATAAATAATTGAATGGGTATATATTTGTTTTTTGTTAAGTTACCTAATAATTATGCACAGTAATAGTCACCTGCAACACACAGATATCCCCCCTAAAATACCTCTAACTAAAAACAAACTAAAAACTACTTCCAAAACTATTCAGCTATGATATTAATAAGTTTTTTGGGTTCATTGAGAACATGGTTGTTGTTCAATAATAAAATTAATCCTCAAAAATACAAACTTGCCTAATAATTCTGCACTCCCTGTATATCGCTTTCATGAAAGTGATATTTGCACTCCACTTTGTAATACCAGCACACACTAATGTGCACTGGTATTACAAGTTCACATTACAAGTTCACGCAATACGAAGGGGGTAAGTAGCCCAGTGATGGCAGCAATTTTAAACATAAATGTATATGCTTATATACATATATATTTATGTGTTAATATGTGTATATAATAATATACATGTATATAAGCATATACAAATATATTTACTGGGAACACACAGTTCCCAAAGACTGCATTGTTAAAGGCACTTTAAAGTGCCGTTTTTTTTTTCTAACACCCCCACTCCCACAAACATTAGCCCCAAAATACTGCCTAGTGCAGTAATTTTTATTAAAAAAATAAAGAAGCTGCTATCTTTTTTTTTTTTAAATACGCAGAGATTGGAAAATACGATTAATTTTATAAGCACTAAAGGCTAACACCTGTATTTGTCCTACTATTTCATGTCAAAATGACTGCTGTCAAAAAGGTCTATTACAGCAGATGTGCGCAAGACATGCTTGAGTATTACATAAACATGTGGTATGAGTTTAATTCATTGGAAGTTTGCTAATAAGACCAACTTTCAATCACATAATTCAATTCAAAATGCCAAAGATCACAGAATTTGACAGTTATAAAATCATACTTTTGCATCAGCAAGGCCACTCTCAAAGGGAAATCAGCAAACAAACTGGATACTCAAGATGTGGTACTTCAAGCTGTTATAAAGAAATTTGAAGAATCAGGTGAGGTCAAGGACAAAAAAAGGACCGTAAGGCCAAGAAACTTTTAAAATCTGATGATAAGTTTCTCAGAGTTTCTTCTTTGAGAGACCGGAAGAAGTCCACCAATGACCTGGCTCAGCCTTTGGCAGCTTCCTCGGGATGCAAAGTCTAAAGAAGCTTGATCAGGAATGGTAATTGTGGAAGGTTAGCAGCAAATAAACCACTTTTTTGAAGGGGAACAGAGTGAAAAGGCTAAGATATGCTAAAGCTCACAGAGACGGAATGAAGATCAGTGCAAAAGAGTATTATGGAGTGACAAATCCAAGTTTGAAATATTTGGGTCCAATCATCGACAATATGTGAGAAGAAGAATCGGAGAGAGATGGAAGAATGAGTGCTTGCGGCCTTCCGTGAAACATAGTGGAGGATCTGTCCTGGTTTGGGGCTGCATTTCTGCCAGTGATGTTAGCGATATTTCTGAATTGATGGGATCATGAATGCTGAAAGTACAGGACAGGTTTTAATTCATAATGCCATTCCTTCTGGAAAAGTGACTAAGCACACTGCTAATGCAGTGAAATCATATTTGGAGAGAAAACAGCTGATAAAACACTGACAGTCATGGACTGGCATCCACAGATTACAGACCTGAATATTAGAGGCAGAATGGATCACCTGGACAGAGTAAAAATAAAAGACAGCCTTAATCCTAAAGAAGAACTCTGGGAAGTGCTGAAAGAAGTCTGGTATAATATACCAAAAGATTACTTCAGAAAACTTCAGGACAATCTTCCCGAAAGAGTTCAAGATGTGCTTATTGCCAAGTCACACTAAATACATTTGACTGAAGAAGCCATTTTGTTATGAAAATTTTATTTTGTGTACATATTTCTTGTATTTATATTTTCGTATATATATGAAGAACATTGGAATGAAAATATTTACAGTACATACACACTAAAACACATTATTAAATATTAAATTTGAATAAAAATAATTTTTCATATTTTCAGGTGCATGAGTAGAAAGGGCTCCAAAGTATATATACTTATGTATATATGTGTATACAGGTGTATATATGTATGTATATACATATATACACATATAAACATAAATACACATGTATTTTTTAATTTTTATATTAATAATTTTATAAGATACTGTTTATATGAGTGCAACACTAAGTATTTATGTTCGTGTTTAATGCAACTTATTTTAGCTGTAACCCTTTATGCGAGGTCTTTAGCCACGGTAACCCGAAGAGTGCAAATTTAGTTTGCAACTGTGTGGCCGCATTTACTTTCAACTTGTAATACGCAACCAATTTAAATGTGGGCGCAATATTTTAAAACTGTGCATGATAATATTAGCACACCACTAGTAATCTAGCCCTGTATGTTTAATTTCCCTTTAAGCATCATCATGCATGTAGTATATTGCTTCACTAAAAGCAGAAGTAGATATATGGGCATCTATTTATCATCAAGCCGTCAACCGCAAATATGCTGGAATTCCGCAGCGTATTTGTGGTGAGCCTGATTCCCCTTAGTTATCAAACCCTACAGACCAGCAAAAGTACAATTTTGTGGACGTAACGTGCGATCCGCCGGGCAAAGTCTGACACAGATCGATGCTTACGTCACTACAGATGTTCCGAATGCAAATTTGGCATTTTCTGACTACTTTTGCTAGTTAACAAATTCCTAACAGGTACGCTCGCCACTATTCCGGCCCAGCGTACCTGGTTTTCAATCCGCCGCCCTGGAGGCGGCGGATACCATAGGAGTCAATGGAGTCTGAAAGCAGCGAAAGCTCATGTTCGCTGCTGCCCGATAGCCCATTGATTCCTATGGTAATGTTACACCTAACACCCTAACATGTACCCCGAGTCTAAACATCCCTAATCTGCCGCACCCTACAACCGCCGCCACCTACATCTATATTTATTAACCCCTAATCTGCCACGACCTATACCGCCGCCACTATATTAAATTTATTAACCCCTAAACCTAAGTCTAACCCTAACCCTAACACCCCCTAACTTAAATATAATTTAAATAAATCTAAATAAATATTCCTATCATTAAATAAATTATTCCTATTTAAAATTAAATACTTACCTATAAAATAAACCCTAAGCTAGCTACAATATAACTAATAGTTACATTGTATCTAGCTTAGGGTTTATTTTAATTTTACAGGCAAGTTTGTATTTATTTTAACTAGATAGAATAGTTATTAAATAGTTATTAACTATTTAATAACTACCTAGCTAAAATAAATACAAATTTACCTGTAAAATAAAACCTAACCTATGCTACACTAACACTTAACACTACACTATAATTAAATTAATTCCTTACATTAAATACAATTAAATAAAATTATCTGAAGTATAAAAAAAACCCCACTAAATTACAGAAAATAATAAACAAATTACAAGATTTTTAAACTAATTACACCTAATCTAAATCCCCCTAACAAAATAAAAAAGCCCCCCCAAAATAAAAAAGCCCTACCCTACACTAAATTACAAATAGCCCTTAAAAGGGCCTTTTGCAGTGCATTGCCCAAAAGTAATCAGCTTTTTTTACCTGTAAAAAAAAAATTACAAATCCCCCTCCAACATTAAAACCCACACCAACCAACCCTACTCTAAAACCCACCCAATACCCCCCTTAAATAAACCTAACACTAACCCCTTGAAGATCACCTTACCGGGAGAATTCTTCACTCAACCGGGCCAAAGTCGTCAACAAATTCGGCAGAAGTGGTCCTCCAGACGGGCAGAAGTGGTCCTCCAGACGGGCAGAAGTCTTCATCCAGATGGCATCTTCTATCTTCATCCATCCGGCGCGGAGCGGTCTCCATCTTCAAGACATCCGACGCGGAGCATCCTCTTCGGCCGACGTCTTCTTGTTGAATGAAAGTACCTTTAAGTGACATCATCCAAGATGGTGTCCCTTAGATTCTGATTGGCTGATAGAATTCTATCAGCCAATCGGAATTAAGGTAGAAAAAATCCTATTGACTGATGCAATCAGCCAATAGGATTTAAGTTCAATCCTATGGCTGATGCAATAATTTTTTTTACAGGTAAAAGAGCTGATTATTTTGGGGCAATGCCCCGCAAAAGGCTTTTTTAAGGGCTACTTGTAATTTAGTGTAGGGTAGGGCTTTTTTAATTTGGGGGGGGGGCTTTTTTATTTGTTAGGGGGATTAGATTAGGTGTAATTAGTTTAAAAATCTTGTAATTTGTTTATTATTTTCTGTAATTTAGTGTTTGTTTGTTTTTGTACTTTAGATAAATTTTATTTAATTATATTTAATGTAGGGAATTAATTTAATTATAGTGTAGTGTTAGGTGTTAGTGTAACATAGGTTAGTTTTTATTTTACAGGTAAATTTGTATTTATTTTTGCTAGGTAGTTATTAAATAGTTAATAACTATTTAATAACTATTCTATCTAGTTAAAATAAATACAAACTTGCCTGTAAAATAAAAATAAACCCTAAGCTAGATACAATGTAACTATTAGTTATATTGTAGCTATCTTAGGGTTTATTTTATAGGTATTTAGTTCTAAATAGGAATAATTTATTTAATGATAGGAATATTTATTTAGATTTATTTAAAATTATATTTAAGTTAGGGGGTGTTAGGGTTAGACTTAGGTTTAGGGGTTAATAAATTTAATATAGTGGTGGCGGTGTAGGGGGGGCAGATTAGGGGTTAATAAGTATAATGTAGGTGGCGGCGGTGTAGGGGGCGGCAGATTAGGAGTTAATAAGTATAATGTAGGTGGCGGCAGTGTAGGGACGGAAGATTAGGGGTTAATAAATTTAATGTAGGTGGCGGCAGTGTAGGGGGCAGCATATTAGGGGTTAATAAGTATAATGTAGATGGCGGTGGGCTCTGGGAGTTGCGGCTTAGGGCTTAATACATTTATTAGAGTTGCGGCGGGGTCCCGGGAGTGGGCGGTTTAGGGGTTAATACATTTATTTAGAGTTGCGGTGGGCTCCGGGAGCGGCGGTATAGGGGGTAAACAGTATAGTATAGTGTGGGTGTTTAGTGACAGGGTACCAATAAAACTGGGAAAAAGCCAAAGAGCAGCTAAATCGATGACTGTTAGTTAACAACAGTCCGCTGCTCATCGCCCCGTACTTGGTGCGCGGCTTTTTGACAGTTTTTTTTGTAACTTTGGAGAGCGTTTTCAGTTCCACGGCAGCAATGTTAGGCGATCGTAGGCGAGCGTATTGGTGCCATTGAATTGTAAGTAGATGCCATGGTGTATATGTAGTTCGACTGAGGTGTGCTCTAACTGAATAATTCCAAGACTTTTCTATTTTCTCTCTACCTATAAATTCAAGGAAATGAACTCTCATCAACAATAATGGCTTTTGATATGTCCTGTTATTGACTGTATTGCCATCAGCCTACTTATAGAAAAATGCCCCTTTGTGAGGCTCAGACTAGAAGTGTGTAAATTTCAGAATGCGAAAATTCATATCACATTTCTGTGCTCTACTGCAAGGGCTAGAAGTAATATATTAAAGGTAATGTATCACTTCAAGGTAATTTTAAATCTTAAAGAGAATGTAAATTTTGATGCTAAAGTGCCCTGTTTTAAAAATTCGAATAAAAACAGGGGCACTTTAATTCATAAAAATTTTACATTTCACTCCTGTTATGAAAAAAATACTTACCTTTTAAAGTTGACAGCAGCTCCCTCTTTCTCCCGGTCGTCGCAAGCCATTTCTTAATGTCAGAAACGATGGATTAGGTCATCCTCCAATCACGGTTTTCCCCCCTGGGGGAATCAGTGTCTGATTCAATGCTGTGATTGGGAAGAAGCTGGATTCCTCATTTTAGACCCAGGAAGAGGCTTCGCAACTAGTGGAGGATGCTGGAGCTGCTGTCAAGATTAGAAGGTAAGTATTTTTTCATAACAGGAGTGAAATGTAAATTTTATGAATTAAAGTGCCCCCTGTTTTTATTCGAATTTTTTAAAAACAGGGCACTTAGCATCAAAATTTACATTCACTTTAAGATTAAAATTACATTGAAGTGATACATTACCTTTAATATATTACTTCTAGCCCTTGCAGTAGAGCACAGAAATGTGATATGAATTTTCGCATTCTGAAATTTACACACTTCTAGTCTGAGCCTCACAAAGGGGCATTTTCTATAAGTAGGCTGATGGCAATACAGTCAATAACAGGACATATCAAAAGCCATTATTGTTGATGAGAGTTCATTTCCTTGAATTTATAGGTAGAGAGAAAATAGAAAAGTCTTGGAATTATTCAGTTAGAGCACACCTCAGTCGAACTACATATACACCATGGCATCTACTTAACAATTCAATGGCACCAATACGCTCGCCTACGATCGCCTAACATTGCTGCCGTGGAACTGAAAACGCTCTCCAAAGTTACAAAAAAAACTGTCAAAAAGCCGCGCACCAAGTACGGGGCGATGAGCAGCGGACTGTTGTTAACTAACAGTCATCGATTTAGCTGCTCTTTGGCTTTTTCCCAGTTTTCTTGGTACCCTGTCACTAAACACCCACACTATACTATACTGTTTACCCCCTATACCGCCGCTCCCGGAGCCCACCGCAACTCTAATAAATGTATTAACCCCTAAACCGCCACTCCCGGACCCCGCCGCAACTCTAATAAATGTATTAAGCCCTAAGCCGCAACTCCCAGAGCCCACCGCCATCTACATTATACTTATTAACCCCTAATATGCTGCCCCCTACACTGCCGCCACCTACATTAAATTTATTAACCCCTAATCTTCCGTCCTACACTGCCGCCACCTACATTATACTTATTAACTCCTAATCTGCCGCCCCCTACACCGCCGCCACCTACATTATACTTATTAACCCCTAATCTGCCCCCCCTACACCCGCCACCAATATATTAAATTTATTAACCCCTAAACCTAAGTCTAACCCTAACACCCCCTAACTTAAATATAATTTAAATAAATCTAAATAAATATTCCTATCATTAAATAAATTATCCTATTTAGAACTAAATACCTATAAAATAAACCCTAAGATAGCTACAATATAACTAATTGTTACATTGTATCTAGCTTAGGGTTTATTTTTATTTTACAGGCAAGTTTGTATTTATTTTAACTAGATAGAATAGTTATTAAATAGTTATTAACTATTTAATAACTACCTAGCAAAAATAAATACAAATTTACCTGTAAAATAAAAACTAACCTATGTTACACTAACACCTAACACTACACTATAATTAAATTAATTCCCTACATTAAATATAATTAAATAAAATTATCTAAAGTACAAAAACAAACAAAACACTAAATTACAGAAAATAATAAACAAATTACAAGATTTTTAAACTAATTACACCTAATCTAATCCCCCTAACAAAATAAAAAAGCCCCCCCCCCCAAATTAAAAAAGCCCTACCCTACACTAAATTACAAGTAGCCCTTAAAAAGCCTTTTGCGGGGCATTGCCCCAAAATAATCAGCTCTTTTACCTGTAAAAAAAATTATTGCATCAGCCAATAGGATTGAACTTAAATCCTATTGGCTGATTGCATCAGTCAATAGGATTTTTTCTACCTTAATTCCGATTGGCTGATAGAATTCTATCAGCCAATCAGAATCTAAGGGACACCATCTTGGATGATGTCACTTAAAGGTACTTTCATTCAACAAGAAGACGTCGGCCGAAGAGGATGCTCCCGCGTCGGATGTCTTGAAGATGGAGCCGCTCCGCGCCGGATGGATGAAGATAGAAGATGCCATCTGGATGAAGACTTCTGCCCGTCTGGAGGACCACTTCTGCCCGTCTGGAGGACCACTTCTGCCGAATTGTTGACGACTTTGGCCCGGTTGAGTGAAGAATTCTCCCGGTAAGGTGATCTTCAAGGGGTTAGTGTTAGGTTTATTTAAGGGGGTATTGGGTGGGTTTTAGAGTAGGGTTGGTTGTGTGGGTTTTAATGTTGGAGGGGATTTGTAATTTTTTTTTTACAGGTAAAAAAGCTGATTACTTTTGGGCAATGCACTGCAAAAGGCCCTTTTAAGGGCTATTTGTAATTTAGTGTAGGGTAGGGCTTTTTTATTTTGGGGGGGCTTTTTTATTTTGTTAGGGGGATTAGATTAGGTGTAATTAGTTTAAAAATCTTGTAATTTGTTTATTATTTTCTGTAATTTAGTGGGGTTTTTTTTATACTTCAGATAATTTTATTTAATTGTATTTAATGTAAGGAATTAATTTAATTATAGTGTAGTGTTAAGTGTTAGTGTAGCATAGGTTAGGTTTTATTTTACAGGTAAATTTGTATTTATTTTAGCTAGGTAGTTATTAAATAGTTAATAACTATTTAATAACTATTCTATCTAGTTAAAATAAATACAAACTTGCCTGTAAAATTTAAAATAAACCCTAAGCTAGATACAATGTAACTATTAGTTATATTGTAGCTAGCTTAGGGTTTATTTTATAGGTAAGTATTTAATTTTAAATAGGAATAATTTATTTAATGATAGGAATATTTATTTAGATTTATTTAAATTATATTTAAGTTAGGGGGTGTTAGGGTTAGGGTTAGACTTAGGTTTAGGGGTTAATAAATTTAATATAGTGGCGGCGGTATAGGTCGTGGCAGATTAGGGGTTAATAAATATAATGTAGGTGGCGGCGGTGTAGGGTGCGGCAGATTAGGGATGTTTAGACTCGGGGTACATGTTAGGGTGTTAGGTGTAAACATTACCATAGGAATCAATGGGCTATCGGGCAGCAGCGAACATGAGCTTTCGCTGCTTTCAGACTCCCATTGACTCCTATGGTATCCGCCGCCTCCAGGGCGGCGGATTGAAAACCAGGTACGCTGGGCCGGAATAGTGGCGAGCGTACCTGTTAGGAATTTGTTAACTAGCAAAAGTAGTCAGATAATGCCAAATTTGCATTCGGAACATCTGTAGTGACGTAAGCATCGATCTGTGTCAGACTTTGCCCGGCGGATCGCACGTTACGTCACAAAATTGTACTTTTGCTGGTCTGTAGGGTTTGATAACTAAGGGGAATCAGGCTCACCACAAATACGCTGCGGAATTCCAGCATATTTGCGGTTGACGGCTTGATGATAAATAGATGCCCATATATCTACTTCTGCTTTTAGTGAAGCAATATACTACATGCATGATGATGCTTAAAGGGAAATTAAACATACAGGGCTAGATTACTAGTGGTGTGCTAATATTATCATGCACAGTTTTAAAATATTGCGCCCACATTAAATTGGTTGCGTATTACAAGTTGAAAGTAAATGCGGCCACACAGTTGCAAACTAAATTTGCACTCGTCGGGTTACCGTGGCTAAAGACCTCGCATAAAGGGTTACAGCTAAAATAAGTTGCATTAAACACAACATAAATACTTAGTGTTGCACTCATATAAACAGTATCTTATAAAATTATTAATATAAAAATTAAAAAATACATGTGTATTTATGTTTATATGTGTATATATGTATATACATACATATATACACCTGTATACACATATATACATAAGTATATATACTTTGGAGCCCTTTCTACTCATGCACCTGAAAATATGAAAAATTATTTTTATTCAAATTTAATATTTAATAATGTGTTTTAGTGTGTATGTACTGTAAATATTTTCATTCCAATGTTCTTCATATATATACGAAAATATAAATACAAGAAATATGTACACAAAATAAAATTTCATAACAAAATGGCTTCTTCAGTCAAAAGTATTTAGTGTGACTTGGCAATAAGCACATCTTGAACTCTTTCGGGAAGATTGTCCTGAAGTTTTCTGAAGTAATCTTTTGGTATATTATACCAGACTTCTTTCAGCACTTCCCAGAGTTCTTCTTTAGATTAAGGCTGTCTTTTATTTTTACTCTGTCCAGGTGATCCCATTCTGCCTCTAATATTCAGGTCTGTAATCTGTGGATGCCAGTCCATGACTGTCAGTGTTTTATCAGCTGTTTTCTCTCCAAATATGATTTCACTGCATTAGCAGTGTGCTTAGTCACTTTCCAGAAGGAATGGCATTATGAATTAAAACCTGTCTGTACTTTTCAGCATTCATGATCCCATCAATTCAGAAAATATCGCTAACATCACTGGCAGAAATGCAGCCCCAAACCAGGACAGATCCTCCACTATGTTTCACGGAAGGCCGCAAGCACTCATTCTTCCATCTCTCTCCGATTCTTCTTCTCACATATTGTCGATGATTGGACCCAAATATTTCAAACTTGGATTTGTCACTCCATAATACTCTTTTGCACTGATCTTCATTCCCGTCTCTGTGAGCTTTAGCATATCTTAGCCTTTTCACTCTGTTCCCCTTCCAAAAAAGTGGTTTATTTGCTGCTAACCTTCCACAATTACCATTCCTGATCAAGCTTCTTTAGACTTTGCATCCCGAGGAAGCTGCCAAAGGCTGAGCCAGGTCATTGGTGGACTTCTTCCGGTCTCTCAAAGAAGAAACTCTGAGAAACTTATCATCAGATTTTAAAAGTTTTCTTGGCCTTACGGTCCTTTTTTTGTCCTTGACCTCACCTGATTCTTCAAATTTCTTTATAACAGCTTGAATACCACATCTTGAGTATCCAGTTTGTTTGCTGATTTCCCTTTGAGAGTGGCCTTGCTGATGCAAAAGTATGATTTTATAACTGTCAAATTCTGTGATCTTTGGCATTTTGAATTGAATTATGTGATTGAAAGTTGGTCTTATTAGCAAACTTCCAATGAATTAAACTCATACCACATGTTTATGTAATACTCAAGCATGTCTTGCGCACATCTGCTGTAATAGACCTTTTTGACAGCAGTCATTTTGACATGAAATAGTAGGACAAATACAGGTGTTAGCCTTTAGTGCTTATAAAATTAATCGTATTTCCAATCTCTGCGTATTTAAAAAAAAAAAAGATAGCAGCTTCTTTATTTTTTTAATAAAATTACTGCACTAGGCAGTATTTTGGGGCTAATGTTTGTGGGAGTGGGGTGTTAGAAAAAAAAACGGCACTTTAAAGTGCCTTTACAATGCAGTCTTTGGGAACTGTGTGTTCCCAGTAAATATATATGTATATGCTTATATACATGTATATTATGTATATACACATATTAACACATAAATATATATGTATATAAGCATATACATTTATGTTTAAAATTGCTGCCATCACTGGGCTACTTACCCCCTTCGTATTGCGTGAACTTGTAATGTGAACTTGTAATACCAGTGCACATTAGTGTGTGCTGGTATTACAAAGTGGAGTGCAAATATCACTTTCATGAAAGCGATATACAGGGAGTGCAGAATTATTAGGCAAGTTGTATTTTTGAGGATTAATTTTATTATTGAACAACAACCATGTTCTCAATGAACCCAAAAAACTTATTAATATCAAAGCTGAATAGTTTTGGAAGTAGTTTTTAGTTTGTTTTTAGTTAGAGGTATTTTAGGGGGATATCTGTGTGTGCAGGTGACTATTACTGTGCATAATTATTAGGTAACTTAACAAAAAACAAATATATACCCATTTCAATTATTTATTTTTACCAGTGAAACCAATATAACATCTCAACATTCACAAATATAAATTTCTGACATTCAAAAACAAAACAAAAACAAATCAGTGACCAATATAGCCACCTTTCTTTGCAAGGACACTCAAAAGCCTGCCATCCATGGATTCTGTCAGTGTTTTGATCTGTTCACCATCAACATTGCGTGCAGCAGCAACCACAGCCTCCCAGACACTGTTCAGAGAGGTGTACTGTTTTCCCTCCTTGTAAATCTCACATTTGATGATGGACCACAGGTTCTCAATGGGGTTCAGAACAGGTGAACAAGGAGGTCATGTCATTAGATTTTCTACTTTTATACCCTTTCTTGCCAGCCACGCTGTGGAGTACTTGGACGCGTGTGATGGAGCATTGTCCTGCATGAAAATCATGTTTTTTCTTGAAGGATGCAGACTTCTTCCTGTACCACTGCTTGAAGAAGGTGTCTTCCAGAAACTGGCAGTAGGACTGGGAGTTGAGCTTGACTCCATCCTCAACCCGAAAAGGCCCCACAGGCTCATCTTTGATGATACCAGCCCAAACCAGTACTCCACCTCCACCTTGCTGGAGTCTGAGTCGGACTGGAGCTCTCTGCCCTTTACCAATCCAGCCACGGGCCCATCCATCTGGCCCATCAAGACTCACTCTCATTTCATCAGTCCATAAAACCTTAGAAAAATCAGTCTTGAGATATTTCTTGGCCCAGTCTTGACGTTTCAGCTTGTGTGTCTTGTTCAGTGGTGGTCGTCTTTCAGCCTTTCTTACCTTGGCCATGTCTCTGAGTATTGCACACCTTGTGCTTTTGGGCACTCCAGTGATGTTGCAGCTCTGAAATATGGCCAAACTGGTGGCAAGTGGCATCTTGGCAGCTGCACGCTTGACTTTTCTCAGTTCATGGGCAGTTATTTTGCGCCTTGGTTTTTCCACACGCTTCTTGCGACCCTGTTGACTATTTTGAATGAAACGCTTGATTGTTCGATGATCACGCTTCAGAAGCTTTGCAATTTTAAGAGTGCTGCATCCCTCTGCAAGATATCTCACTATTTTTTACTTTTCTGAGCCTGTCAAGTCCTTCTTTTGACCCATTTTGCCAAAGGAAAGGAAGTTGCCTAATAATTATGCACACCTGATATAGGATGTTGATGTCATTAGACCACACCCCTTCTCATTACAGAGATGCACATCACCTAATATGCTTAATTGGTAGTAGGCTTTCGAGCCTATACAGCTAGGAGTAAGACAACATGCATAAAGAGGATGATGTGGTCAAAATACTCATTTGCCTAATAATTCTGCACTCCCTGTATAGTGCTCCACTCTTTATCTGGCCATTATTTTGTATACAGATCTTATCCAATGCAGTGATTCAGATAGATAGATAGATAGATAGATAGATAGATAGATAGATAGATAGATAGATAGACAGAAAGATAGATAGAAAGACGCTATAAGATGGACTGGAAGTATTATTTAAATAAATCACTTTCATGTTCCTATTATACAGTTCAGCGAGAGCACAGAATATTTTTATTAAAAAAGGCAATAAATAGATGAATGGTCTTTAAAAGGACATTAAACACTACTAGCTTTTATGCAAAAATTGTGCCTTTTCGCACAATCCCTAGAGAGACCAGAAAGCAAATTATGTAAAATGCAAATGCTGCAAATCAAATAGCTTGAAAACCTAAGTTACAGATTTTGCTTTTTGAAAAAGCACACTTTTTCACAAAAGCAGGGAGTGTTTAAATGGACAGTCCACTGTGAAATTGCCTTTATGTTATTGCATTTTCAGACTTGTTATACCAGCTGCAGAGTATAAAATGTATGAGAAATTGCATTTTCAGGTTTATTTGTGTATATGAAGTAGCTGGTTCTGTGCTTTGAAACCACAGCCTATTACAATGGGTTGAGTTTCAGGTAATATCAGACCTCATTATGTTATCATTTTGTGTACACACACTTGCTTCCTTATCTTATATTTGTCTCCAAACCAAAGCTCAATACTAGGGTCTATTTAACAAGCCCTGAATCTGGCCATCTCGCCCTATTTCCGCGCGAGCCTTCTTAAGACCGCTGCTCCTTATCCACCGCCTCTGAACGGCGTACAGCAATCAACCCAATCCTATACGATCGGTTTGATTGACACCCCCTGCTAGCGGCCGATTGGCCACAAATCTGCAGGGGGTGGCATTGCACAAGCAGTTCACCAGAACTGCTTGTGCAATGCTGAATGCGGACAGTGTATGCTGTCCGCATTCAGCGATGTCCGCCAGGCAATAATAAATCAGCCCCTAAGAGAGAACAATGGAAAATTATCATTATATTACTTACTTATCCTGCACCCCACTGCAAGTGTAATTTATTCTGCTGGCTGTGTTTACTTCGGCTTATCAAAAGCTTAGACTCCAGTATAGAAACTTTCAGTATAGGTGGGGATATCACAAACTAAATCAGCTATTTCAAATGCCAAAATATGGGTAAAGGGGCAATTTGTAGACAACACTCCACCAGGTAAAAAGGATCACTGCAAACAATTTAAAGAGGAGAAAATGTTTGTGTAAACAGTCCCTTTAATGTCACTTTAAGGGCACCATGGCTCAACGTGTAGTAATAGGAGCTAGACACCTTATTAACTAACCTAAACTGTTTTATTACTTTTTTCCTTTCTGTAGTTTTTTTTCCATCTTTTTGATCCATATAAGTCCCGGGATAAAAATGTTCACAGATAATTTCTTTATGCCAGAATAAATTAAGGTTCATGATTTGAAAATCACATCAAATTTACTCTGTGGCAAATTCCAGAAAGCGCAAAACCATCTGACTGACCATGAGATCCGTAAAAATTTATATTTAACTTTTAGACAGGTCCAAAGATTTTTTTTTTTATATTTCATGCTATCTATCAACTCTTTGTTTAAAAAGGGGCAGTAAAGTCAAAATGAAACTTAAATGGATTGGATAGACCATGAAGCTCATGGGGAGTGCTTTTTTTTTAGCCATCTGGCAGCTGTGTTTGCAGCAATGTTTATAGCAATGTTACACATTGTTGTGAACAGTTACTGTTACCATAAAATGCTAGAGAACACATGTTCGCTCCCAAGCTCCTGTTAGTCTACTTAAATTTACTCTTCAAAAATGGATACCAAAGGAACAAAGCTAATTTTATAACAGAAAAAAATTTGAATGATGTTTAAAATCGCCTATTCTCTCTGAATAAAGAATGTTTAATTTTGACTTTACTGTCCCTTTAATGTGAGGGGCTTTAATTATCATAATGTATTTAAATAAGATTTAAAGGGACACTAAACAATTACAATTGCTAAAAATGCATGTTGAAACAAGGCTAGAGCTTACTTTTAGAGATGTGCAAACAGGCAAGTAGGGAACGCTTAGCCCCTGATCCAGCAGGGCCTAAATTTCTAGTAGGTTAACAATGCATATTATTAAAGTGAAGGTAAATTTTCACAAATGAGTGCCCGGTTTTTAAAACTATTATTAAAAACAGGGGCACTTTCATTCATGAAAGTTTATATTTCACCATTTTTGTTCAAATACATTTTCTTCTTGGAAGCCGGAGCAGCGATTCCCCCCCCCGCAGGTCCTCTATTCTTGCATCAGCAAAAATGAATCCGGCTTCCTGCAATGACGGCTTCCCCTCCAGTGCAAACATTGCCTGAGGCAATGCTGTGATTGGAGGAAGCTGGATTCGTCATTGCTAACGTAAGAACAGACGATCTGCAGGCGGGGGAATCGCTGCTCCGGCTTGCATGAAGAAAAGGTAGGTATTTTAATAAAAACGGTGAAATGTAAACTTTCATGAATGAAAATGCCTCTGTTTTTAGTAATATTTCTAAAAACCGGGCACTAATTTGTGAAAGTTTACCTTCACTTTAATTAGTCCTACAGCTCAAATTAGTTAAAAGACTGTGAAATGTGGCATTGGGAGAGGACCTTTGGTTTGGTTGAGCCATTTTCAAAAAGCAAGTTGACCAGATTTTTTACTTCCTGAGAAAAAATGACAAATTGTTATATTTTCTGAGCATGAATACTTAAAGGGAAAGTCAAGTCAAAATTAAACTTTCATGATTCAAATAATCCTTGCTATTTTAAACAACTTTCCAATTTACTTCTGTTATCAAATTTCCTTTGTTCTCTGGGTATATTTTATTGAAGAAGAGTAAAACTATGTAGAGTAGACTCATAATAACTCAGGAGTGTGCACGTCTTTAGTACTCTATGTCAGCAGTGTTTTGCAACATTATTTGTAGCTTTTTGATACAATGTTGCACACTCCTAAGTTAAAATGATCCTACATAGTTTGACTTTTCGATAAAAGATACCAAGAGAATGAAGCAAATTTGATAACAGAAGTAAAATTGAAAATTTATCAAAATTGCACGCTCTATCTGAATTATGAAAGATTAATTTTGACTTTACTGTCCCTTAAAAAAAATAAATCCATTTATTATATATGTTTGACAATTTCTTCGCAAAACATTCTTTTTGGAAATGCAATAAATGCATTGCAATCTCTTTTATTCTATTACGTAGAAATCTGATTAAAAAAAAAAGCTTAAACTTTTTGCTGTGAAATTGGTCAAATGTTTTAAATAACATTGGAAATTAAAACATAAAAAACAGAAATTTCTACATCTTGTCCTATAACCTAGACAGTACTTACCAAATGAGATCCTTTCTCTAAAGGGAGAATGGACAGAAATAACCACACCCCTTGCCTGAGCAGCCCTCTTCATTCCTAGTTCTGTTAAACATAGGTAAAAATAGATAGGAAAGGATGGGAATCCTGGTAACTATTGTCTAGGTTAAAGACCTATCCCATACTTACTAGATGAGAGAGTACCAAGCAGTATATATTCACAAAAAAAGGGATGGGAAATAAACACAACAGACAAAGGGCTAGATTATGAGTGGTGTGCTAACTGATGCCCAATATCTGAAATAGAAAAACAAAAATCTATTAAGAACACAGTATCTTTCTTCCAAATTTAGCATAGGATTATTGCAGGGCATTCAATTTATAATGTGAAATAAACTTGTGTGGAGTCTTCCAAACAGCGGCTTGATAAATATTTGAGATAGCTGCATCATTCTGAAATGCCCAGGATGTGGAAACTGCCCTTGTGGAGTGTGCCTCAAGTCCAGATGGTACAGGAATAGAATTCAGCTTAGTTATAGACCTTAGAAATACATTGCACAATCTAGGAAGAAATTGTTGATTTTGCTGGAGGTAGACCTTTCCTGTTCTTATGTGGAATAGCAAACAACCAGTCTATTCTTCTCATTTCTTTAGTTTTGTCCACTTAATAGTGAAAACAACAAACCAGATCCAAGCTATAAAACATATTTCTATCAACTAGCTTTAAAGCTGCACAAAAGGAAGGTAGAATATTTGGAAGAATGGAAGGCTGATACCACCATTGGCAGGAATTCTAGAACTGTTCTCAAAACTACTTTAACCTGATGGAAAACTAAAGGCTATTTAACTGGCAAGGCTTGTAATTCTGACACCCGTCTAGCTGAAGTAATTGCTAATAAAAATACTGTCTTCAGGGTTAGGTTCCACAATGATGCTGTTTTAAATGGCTCAAAAGGTGCAGTCATTAGACCACTCAGAACAAGAGGTAAGTCCCATGCAGCGCAGGGAATTCTAACAAAAGGTCAAATATGTGCCAGTGCTTGAAAAAACTGAATCATAGTAGGAAGTTGAGCCGCAGAAACAGCAGAAACCTTGACTTTTAAATTAGATATTGAAAGGCCTCTTTCAAAGCCCTTGTGTAAAAACTGAAGTAACTAAGTGATCTGAATATCTGCTAAAGGAAAATTATTTTCTTTCATCCATGTAGAGAAAGTCTCTCACATTCTGTAATATGCTTTCGAAGTAGAAGACTTTCTTGCTTGTAACAAGGTCTTAATAACAGGAAGAGGAGTGTTTAAGCTTCTAAATCATGCCCACTCAATAGCCATATTGACCCTGACTGAGAATGTCTTGAACCACTGGAAGCAACCAAGGTGGCTGAATCATTAGTTGGGGCAGAAATGGAAACCATGGTCTTCTTGGCTAATAGGGTGCTATCAAGATAAACTTCCCTTTCTCTTTCTATATCCTGTGGAGGAGATGAGGAATCAGTGCCAAAGGAGGAAATACATAGGTTAGATGAAAATTCCATGCCTGGGCAAATGCATCCGTTCCCAGATTGCCTGTCGATGGATATCTGCTGAAGGAGCAGCTTACTTAACAATTGCAGTGATCCACCAATAAATCTATTTCCAAAAGACTCCAACTTCTTATGATCTGAAGAAAGATTTCATTTTCAAACACCATTCTGTTGAAAGAACTCTCTTTCTGCTCAAACAATCTGCCATTATGTTCTGTGAACCTGGAAGATGAGCAGCAATTGAGATAATTTAGGTGCTTTTGAGCCAATCTGAAGATTGGTGCTACTGCCTGCAAAGCTACCACACTGTGAGTTCATCCTTGAAAGTTGATGTAGGAAACTGTTGTCATATTGTATAACAAAATCCTCACTCACTGATTTTTAAAGATAGGATGAAATGCCCACAAAGCTTGATACACTGGGGGATATTTATCAAAGCCTTAACTATGCTGCATTCACCGGCACCAATTCGCTTGCCTAACATCACCTAACATTGCGGCCGCGGACCTGAATACGCTCTCCATATTTATAAAAAAAGCCAGCAAAAATACGTGCACCAAGAATGCGGCGATGAGCATCGGACTGTTGTTAACTAGCAGTTATCTATCTTGTGTCTATTCGGCTTTTTGCCAACTTTATTTATACCCTGTCACTAAACACTGCCACTATACTAAAATGTTTAACCCCTATGCCACTGCTCCCGGACCCCGCCACCACAAAATAAAGTTATTAACCCTTATCCCGCCACTCCTGAACCCCGCCGCAACCTAAATAAAAGTATTAACCCCTATACCGCCACTCCCGGACCCCGCTGCAACCTAAATAAAAGTATTAACCCCTATCCCGCCACTCCCGGACCCCTCCGCCACTAAATAAACATATTAACCCATAAACCTCTGGCCTCCCACATCATTACCACTAACTAAACCTATTAACCCCTAAACCGCCAGCCCCCCACATCGCCATAAACTAAATTAAGCTATTAACCCCTAAACTTAACAAACCGCTAAATTTAAATTAAAATGATAACATCCCTATCTTAAAATAAATCTAAACTTACCTGTAGAATTAAAATAAACAAATTTTAAACTATTAATTAGCCTACCCTAACTATTATACTACACTTAAATTAAACTACCAATTAAATTAACTAAAATACATATTAAAAAAACCTAACGCTACTAAAATTATTTAAATATACTATTTAACCCTTATTAAAAATTTCTAAATTACAAAAAAAAATAAACGCTGTTACAAAAAATAAAAAACACTAAGGCCTAGATTTAGAGTTCGGCGGTAAAAGGGCTGTTAACGCTCCGCGGGTTTTTTTCTGGCCGCACCATAAATTTAACTCTGGTATCGAGAGTTCAAACAAATGCTGCGTTAGGCTCCAAAAAAGGAGCGTAGAGCATTTTTACCGCAAATGCAACTCTCGATACCAGAGTTGCTTACGGACGCGGCCGGCATCAAAAACGTGCTCGTGCACGATTCTCCCATAGGAAACAATGGGGCTGTTTGAGCTGAAAAAAAACCTAACACCTGCAAAAAAGCAGCGTTCAGCTCCTAACGCAGCCCCATTGTTTCCTATGGGGAAACACTTCCTACGTCTGCACCTAACACCCTAACATGTACCCCGAGTCTAAACACCCCTAACCTTACACTTATTAACTCCTAATCTGCCGCCCCCGCTATCGCTGACCCCTGCATTACACTTTTAACCCCTAATCTGCCGCTCCGTAAACCGCCGCCACCTACGTTATCCCTATGTACCCCTAATCTGCTGCCCTAACATCGCCGACCCCTATGTTATATTTATTAACCCCTAATCTGCCCCCCACAACGTCGCCGACACCTGCCTACACTTATTAACCCCTAATCTGCCGAGCGGACCTGAGCGCTACTATAATAAAGTTATTAACCCCTAATCCGCCTCACTAACCCTATCATAAATAGTATTAACCCCTAATCTGCCCTCCCTAACATCGCCGACACCTACCTTCAATTATTAACCCCTAATCTGCCGACCGGAGCTCACCGCTATTCTAATAAATGTATTAACCCCTAAAGCTAAGTCTAACCCTAACACTAACACCCCCCTAAGTTAAATATAATTTTTATCTAACGAAATAAATTAACTCTTATTAAATAAATGATTCCTATTTAAAGCTAAATACTTACCTGTAAAATAAATCCTAATATAGCTACAATATAAATTATAATTATATTATAGCTATTTTAGGATTAATATTTATTTTACAGGCAACTTTGTAATTATTTTAACCAGGTACAATAGCTATTAAATAGTTAAGAACTATTTAATAGTTACCTAGTTAAAATAATAACAAATTTACCTGTAAAATAAATCCTAACCTAAGATATAATTAAACCTAACACTACCCTATCAATAAAATAATTAAATAAACTACCTACAATTACCTACAATTAACCTAACACTACACTATCAATAAATTAATTAAACACAATTGCTACAAATAAATAAAATTAAATAAACTATCTAAAGTACAAAAAATAAAAAAGAACTAAGTTACAGAAAATAATAAAATATTTACAAACATAAGAAAAATATTACAACAATTTTAAACTAATTACACCTACTCTAAGCCCCCTAATAAAATAACAAAGCCCCCCAAAATAAAAAATTCACTACCCTATTCTAAAATACAAATATTACAAGCTCTTTTACCTTACCAGCCCTGAACAGGGCCCTTTGCGGGGCATGCCCCAAGAATTTCAGCTCTTTTGCCTGTAAAAAAAAACATACAATACCCCCCCCCCAACATTACAACCCACCACCCACATACCCCTAATCTAACCCAAACCCCCCTTAAATAAACCTAACACTACCCCCCTGATGATCTTCCTACCTTGTCTTCACCATGCCAGGTTCACCGATCCGTCCTGGCTCCAAGATCTTCATCCAACCCAAGCGGGGGCTAGACATCCACTGAAGAAGTCCAGAAGAGGGTCCAAAGTCTTCCTCCTATCCGGCAAGAAGAGGACATCCGGACCGGCAAACATCTTCTCCAAGCGGCATCTTCTATCTTCTTCCATCCGATGACGACCGGCTCCATCTTGAAGACCTCCAGCGCGGATCCATCCTCTTCTTCCGACGACTAGACGACGAATGACGGTTCCTTTAAGGGACGTCATCCAAGATGGCGTCCCTCGAATTCCGATTGGCTGATAGGATTCTATCAGCCAATCGGAATTAAGGTAGGAATTTTCTGATTGGCTGATGGAATCAGCCAATCAGAATCAAGTTCAATCCGATTGGCTGATCCAATCAGCCAATCAGATTGAGCTCGCATTCTATTGGCTGATCGGAACAGCCAATAGAATGCGAGCTCAATCTGATTGGCTGATTGGATCAGCCAATCGGATTGAACTATATTCTGATTGGCTGATTCCATCAGCCAATCAGAAAATTCCTACCTTAATTCCGATTGGCTGATAGAATCCTATCAGCCAATCGGAATTCGAGGGACGCCATCTTGGATGACGTCCCTTAAAGGAACCGTCATTCGTCGTCTAGTCGTCGGAAGAAGAGGATGGATCCGCGCTGGAGGTCTTCAAGATGGAGCCGGTCGTCATCGGATGGAAGAAGATAGAAGATGCCGCTTGGAGAAGATGTTTGCCGGTCCGGATGTCCTCTTCTTGCCGGATAGGAGGAAGACTTTGGACCCTCTTCTGGACTTCTTCAGTGGATGTCTAGCCCCCGCTTGGGTTGGATGAAGATCTTGGAGCCAGGACGGATCGGTGAACCTGGCATGGTGAAGACAAGGTAGGAAGATCATCAGGGGGGTAGTGTTAGGTTTATTTAAGGGGGGTTTGGGTTAGATTAGGGGTATGTGGGTGGTGGGTTGTAATGTTGGGGGGGGGGTATTGTATGTTTTTTTTTACAGGCAAAAGAGCTGAAATTCTTGGGGCATGCCCCGCAAAGGGCCCTGTTCAGGGCTGGTAAGGTAAAAGAGCTTGTAATATTTGTATTTTAGAATAGGGTAGTGAATTTTTTATTTTGGGGGGCTTTGTTATTTTATTAGGGGGCTTAGAGTAGGTGTAATTAGTTTAAAATTGTTGTAATATTTTTCTTATGTTTGTAAATATTTTATTATTTTCTGTAACTTAGTTCTTTTTTATTTTTTGTACTTTAGATAGTTTATTTAATTTTATTTATTTGTAGCAATTGTGTTTAATTAATTTATTGATAGTGTAGTGTTAGGTTAATTGTAGGTAATTGTAGGTAGTTTATTTAATTATTTTATTGATAGGGTAGTGTTAGGTTTAATTATATCTTAGGTTAGGATTTATTTTACAGGTAAATTTGTTATTATTTTAACTAGGTAACTATTAAATAGTTCTTAACTATTTAATAGCTATTGTACCTGGTTAAAATAATTACAAAGTTGCCTGTAAAATAAATATTAATCCTAAAATAGCTATAATATAATTATAAATTATATTGTAGCTATATTAGGATTTATTTTACAGGTAAGTATTTAGCTTTAAATAGGAATTATTTATTTAATAAGAGTTAATTAATTTCGTTAGATAAAAATTATATTTAACTTAGGGGGGTGTTAGTGTTAGGGTTAGACTTAGCTTTAGGGGTTAATACATTTATTAGAATAGCGGTGAGCTCCGGTCGGCAGATTAGGGGTTAATAATTGAAGGTAGGTGTCGGCGATGTTAGGGAGGGCAGATTAGGGGTTAATACTATTTATGATAGGGTTAGTGAGGCGGATTAGGGGTTAATAACTTTATTATAGTAGCGCTCAGGTCCGCTCGGCAGATTAGGGGTTAATAAGTGTAGGTTGGTGTCGGCGACGTTGTGGGGGGCAGATTAGGGGTTAATAAATATAACATAGGGGTCGGCGATGTTAGGGGTAGCAGATTAGGGGTACATAGGGATAACGTAGGTGGCGGCGATTTGCGGTCGGAAGATTAGGGGTTAATTATTTTAAGTAGCTTGCGGCGACGTTGTGGGGGGCAAGTTAGGGGTTAATAGATATAATACAGGGGTCGGCGGTGTTAGGGGCAGCAGATTAGGGGTACATAAGTATAACGTAGGTGGCGGTCGGCAGATTAGGGGTTAAAATGTTTAATCGAGTGGCGGCGATGTGGGGGGACCTCGGTTTAGGGGTACATAGGTAGTTTATGGGTGTTAGTGTACTTTAGGGTACAGTAGTTAAGAGCTTTATAAACCGGCGTTAGCCAGAAAGCTCTTAACTCCTGCTATTTTCAGGCGGCTGGAATCTTGTCGTTAGAGCTCTAACGCTCACTGCAGAAACGACTCTAAATACCGGCGTTAGGAAGATCCCATTGAAAAGATAGGCTACGCAAATGGCGTAGGGGGATCTGCGGTATGGAAAAGTCGCGGCTGTAAAGTGAGCGTTAGACCCTTTAATCACTGACTCCAAATACCAGCGGGCGCCCAAAACCAGCGTTAGGAGCCTCTAACGCTGGTTTTGACGGCTACCGCCGAACTCTAAATCTAGCCGTAAATTACGAAGAAAAATACACATTATCAAAAATAAAAAAAATTACACCTAATCTAATAGCCCTATGAAAATAAAAAAGCCCCCCCAAAATACAAAATAAAACCCTAGCCTACAATTAACTACCAATGGCCCTTAAAAGGGCCTTTTGTGAGGCATTGCCCAAAATAAAATCAGCTCTTTTACCTGTAAAAAAATAATACAAAAACCCCCCAACCCACCACCCAACCAAACAACCCCCGAAATAAAAACCCTATCTAAAATAACCTAAGCTCCCCATTGCCCTGAAAAGGGCATTTGTATGAGCATTGCCCTTAAAAGGGCATTTAGCTCTTTTACCTGCCCAGACCCTACTCTAAAAATAAAACCCACCCAAAAAACCCTTAAATAAACCTAGCACTAACCCCCGATGATCCACTTACATTTCTTGAAGATCCGCTTGTAGGATCCATCCAACCGGCAAGAAATCTTCATTCAGGCATCAAGAAGTCTTCATCCGGGCGGCCTCGTCCATCTTCTTCCAGCCGGTGAAGTCTTCATCCAGACAGCATCTTCTATCTTCAACCATCCGGCGTGGAACGGGTCCATCCTGAAGACATCTAGTATGGAGCTCCTCTTCAATACGGTCGCTGCCATAAACTGGAACTTGAATGCAAGTGACATCATCGAAGATGGAATTCCTTGCATTCCTATTGGCTGAAAGGTTCCAATCAGCCAATAGGATTAGAGCTGCTAAAATCCTATTGGCTGTTCCAATCAGCCAATAGGATTTGAGCAGCTCTCATCCTATTGGCTGTTCCAATCAGCCAATAGGATTAGAGGTCTCATCCTATTGGCTGATTGGAACAGCCAATAGGATGAGAGCTGCTCAAATCCTATTGGCTGATTGGAACCTTTCAGCCAATAGAAATGCAAGGGACACCATCTTGGATGACGTCACTTGAATTTAAGTTCCAGTTTACAGCAGCGACCGTATTGAAGAGGAGCTCCACACCGGATGTCTTCAAGATAGACCCGCTCCGCATGGATAAAGATAGAAGATGCCCTCTGGATAAAGATTTCGCCGGCTGGATGAAGATGGAAGAGGCCAGCCGGATGAAGACTTCTTGCCGTCTGGATCCTTCAAGTGGGACTTCAAGAACTATAAGTGGATTGTCGAGGGTTAGTGTTAGGTTTATTTAAGGGTTTTTTGGGTGGGTTTTATTTTTAGAGTAGGTTCTGGGCAGGTAAATGGGCTAAATGCCCTTTTAAAGGCAATACCCATACAAATGCTCTTTTCAGGGCAATGGGGAGCTTAGGTTATTTTAGATAGGGTTTTTATTTGGGGGGGGGTTGGTTGGTTGGGTGGTGGGTTTATTGTTGGGGGGTGTTTGTATATTTTTTTTACAGGTAAAATAGTTGATTTCTTAGGGCAATGCCCCCACAAAAGGCCCTTTTAAGGGCCATTGGTAGTTTATTGTAGGCTAGGTTTTTTTTTATTTTGGGGGGGCTTTTTTATTTTGATAGGGCTATTAGATTAGGTGTAATTCTTTTTTATTTTTGATAATGTTTTTTTTCATAATTTAGTGTTTTTTATTTTTTGTAACAGCGTTTATTTTTTTTTGGCAATTTAGTAATTTTTAAATAAGTTTTAAGTAGTACATCTAAATAATTTTAGTAGGGTTAGGTTTTTTTAATATATAATTTAGTTAATGTAATTGGTAGTTTAATTTAAGTGTAGTATAATAGTTAGGGTAGGTTAATTAATAGTTTAAATTTAGTTTATTTTAATTCTACAGGTGTCAGGGTTTTTTCCCTGATCTGTTTGCCATGTACCTCTGGCAGCCATTTTACTCACCTCTCTTCCTGACTCCGGTGCATACTGTGTGATGCTGCTCATTTCCTGCACTTCCTTTTATGGCCAGACTGGTGTACATCATCCGTGTGAGACAGGATGCTGTCTCAGAATTGTGATGTCATCACTTACTTTTTAAAGGGCCTCTGTTCAGTATGCTTTGCCTTTGCGTTGTCTCAGACCTGTTTGTGAGAGGTCCTATGTATTACCTGGCTGTCTGACGTCCCTCCTGGTTCCTGATCCCTGGCTTGTTCCTGACTCTGCTGTTCTCCTTGTTCCTAAATCCGGCTCGTCTGACTATTCGCTTTGGCTCCTGACTCGGCTCGTCTGACTACCAGTTCTGGTTTTGATTCCTGGCTTGTTATTTGACTTGTGGACTTTTTATTATTTTTTGCTATTAATAAAGGTGTGATTATTTTTGCACTTCTTGTCTCAGTCTGAATCCTGGCACCCTGACATTACGCAAGGGCTATGAATCCTGATAGTGCTAATAATCCACCTTTACCTGCCATAATTTCCAGGATGGATGAACAGGATCACAGTTTGGATCAATTTGCACTATCCCTGCAAACCCTGCTGACTTGCACTGCACATTTGGACCAAAGTGTCCCGCAAGTTATGGCTGCTCCTGTATCCGCTGCTGCACCTAGTCCTACTAGGAGCATGTTCGGTTCTGCACCTCTACCTCAGCGATATGGAGGCGATCCTAATCAGTGCAGAGGGTTTTTGAACCAGGTGGGCATTTACTTTGAGATGTTACCTCAGGCGTTTCCCTCTGACAGAGCTAAGGTGGGATTTCTCATCTCATTACTCTCTGACACAGCTTTTGTCTGGGCTAATCCCTTGTGGAAGACTAATAAACCTGTGATTTCAAATTACCCTGAATTTGTGACCTCCTTTCGAAGGGTATTTGATGTTCCGGCTCGCTCCTCCTCTGCTGCTAAACGACTCATGTCCATTCAGCAAGGTACAAGATCTGTTGCTCAGTATGCCATTGAGTTCCATACGCTTGCCACAGAGGTAGGTTGGAACAATGAAGCCCTTGTTGCTGCCTTCTTTCATGGGCTCTCTGATGCGATTAAGGATGAAGTTGCTGCCAGACATTTACCAGAAGATCTCGAGGCATTGGTGTCTTTTTTGATCCTAATTGACATCAGACTAAGTGAGAGGCCCTCTTTCAAGAAGCGCTTGTGGAAGCCTCCTGTTCCGTTGTCTCCTACATGTTTGTTCCCTCCCATGCCTCCCTCTCCTCCCATGCCTCCTGGTCCCGAGTCACCAGGTACTGCTGAGCCGATGCAGTTGGGATCCACGCGTATATCCATGGCGGAGAGGGCCTTTAGGAGGAGGGAGGGGCTCTGCCTCTATTGTGGGTTACAGGGCCACCTTTTGAAGTCTTGTCCTACACGGCCGGGAAATGCTCACACCTAAGGTCCTGTCGGGGGCAGACCTTGGGTGGTTTATCCTCGTCCCCAGAACTGCTAAAAGAGAAACCTTTGGTCACGGTTGTCCTTTCCTGGGTGGACTCCTCCATAGTCACCCAGGCTCTTGTTGACTCCAGTGCTGCGGACTATTTCATTGACAGTGCTTTGTATCAAAGCACTCCATTCCTGTTTTGCCTCGGTCCGTTCTGCTTGCTATTGAAGCCATTGATGGCAGGCCCCTTCAGCCCGCACTCGTTACTCACGAAACTGCTCCGTTATCCATGGCTGTTGGGGCTCTCCATTTTGAAACCCTCCAGTTCCAGGTGATAAACTCTCCGCATTTTCCGGTTATTCTGGGTTATCCCTGGCTCCAAAAGCACAATCCCAGCATCGACTGGCTCAGGTCTGAAATTTTGTCGTGGCCTCCTCAATGTATTTCCACTTGTCTTCGGATACCAGTTAAAGACTTGTGCACGTCTTCGGTATCTCAATTGCCAAAGGAGTACCAAGAGCTCCTAGACGTTTTTGATAAGGTGCGTGCCAGTACGTTGCCTCCTCACTGGTCTTATGATTGTGCCATAGACCTGCAACCCGGAGCCATTCCTCCTCTTGGCCGGGTTTACCCTCAGTCTGTTGCAGAGAATTGTGCTATGGAGGAGTATGTTGCTGATGCTCTGTCACGGGGGATCATCCACAAATCCTGCTCTCTTGCAGGGGTTGGCTTCTTTGTGAAGAAAAAGGGTGGCGAGTTAAGACCATGCATCGATTATAGGGGTCTTAATCGTCTTACTATTAAGAATGCTTACCCTATTCCGCTCATTACGGAACTCTTTGACCAGCTCAAGGGAGCTACGGTCTTTACTAAACTTGATTTGAGAGGAGCGTACACTCTTGTTAGGATCAAGGAGGGCTACAAATGGAAAACAGCATTTAACACCAGGAGCGGGCATTATGAGTATCTTGCAATGCCCTTTGGCCTATGTAATGCTCCTGCTGTTTTCCAGGAATTTATTAATGATGTCCTACGAGATATGTTGCAACAGTGTGTTGTGGAGTACTTAGACGACATCCTCATACACTCACCCACACTTGAGGCTCATTGTTCTGATGTTACACGGGTTCTTCAGAGACTACGTGAGAATGGCCTGTTTTGTAAACTCGAGAAATGTGAGTTCCATCAGACTCAAGTAACCTTCCTAGGTTATGTTATCTCCGTTGCAGGGTTCTCCATGGATCCTGACATGTTATCTGCAGTTCTGCAGTGGCCCCGCCCAGTTGATCTTCGGTGTATTCAACATTTTTGGGGGTTCGCCAATTACTATATAAAGTTTATTAAAAACTTTTCTTCCTTGGTCAAACCTATCACAGACATGACCTATAAAGTAAATGATCCACTCCATTGGTCACCTACTGCCATTAAGGCCTTTGATAGTCTTAAGACTGCCTTTGCTGCCGCTCCAGTTCTGGCTCAAACTAACCCTGTCCTGCCTTTCGTTCTTGAGGTCGATGCATCTGAGACTGGAGTAGGTGCCCTCTTGTCTCAACGTCCTACGCCTGACGGTTCCTTGCATCCATGTGGTTTCTTCTCTAAGAAATTGTCTCCAGTGGAGAGCAATTATGAAATTGGCGACAGGGAATTACTGGCCATAATTTTGGCACTCAAGGAATGGAGGCATCTTTTCGAGGGTACTAGCGTGCCAGTGCTCATTCTTACTGACCACAAGAATTTAATTTATCTATCTGAAGCAAAACGTTTGTCGCCCCGACAGGCCAGATGGGCGCTATTTTTTGTCTCGGTTTAATTATGTGGTCTCCTACCTGCCTGGTAGTAAGAATGTTAGGGATGATGCCCTCTCTCAACAATTTTCGCCTCTGTCCAAGGAGGAGTCTGTACCTACTCCAGTTATACCTCCTGACCATATTTTGGCTACCATACGTACTAATTTGACTTCTCCCTTGGGGGAGTAGATCCTGGCTGCGCAAACCAATGCACCTCCTGAGAAACCTAGTGGTAAGTGTTTTGTTCCTGAGAATCTTCGAACTAAACCTTTGCACACTTACCACTATCCTAAATCCGCAGGTCACCCAGGCAAGAACCAAATGATTTGGTCTGTCACTCGACAATTCTGGTGGCCAGCTCTTCGTTCTGATGTTGCTGCATATGTTGCCTCCTGCTCAGTTTGTGCACAGAATAAGACTCCTCGATGTCTTCCTGTGGGTCTTCTTCAACCTATTGCTAATGGTAAGCGTCCTTGGACACATCTTTCCATGGACTTCATTGTCGAGTTCCCTGTTTCCAATGGCAATACTGTTATCCTTATGGTGGTTGACCGTTTTTCTAAAATGTCGCATTGCATTCCCTTGAAGAAGTTGCTCAGGAGCTTGCTTCAATTTTTGCCCGGGAGGTCTTCCGTTTACATGGGTTACCCAAGGAGATAGTGTCGGACCGGGGTAGCCAGTTTGTCTCCAGATTTGGGCATTCCTTTTGTGCTCAAATGGGGATCCAGCTTTCCTTCTCCTCGGCATATCACCCTCAATCCAATGGGGCTGCAGAACGGTCTAATCAAGCTCTGGAACAGTTCCTTCATTGCTATGTCTCATATCACCACAATAATTGCTCTGAACTGTTACCTTGGGCAGAGTTTGCTCGTAATAGTGCTATTAATGCTTCCTCCAAGTTATCCCCATTCATGGCGAATTATGGGTTTCAACCATCCTTGTTGCACGATTCTGGGTATTCTGGCTTTGGAGGAGCATCTCCGGCAACTCCGTTCCACGTGGGTGCAGATTCAGGATTGCCTTCATCGTTCTATGCAGCGCCAAAAGTTCCAGGCTGATCATAGGCATCTGCCTGCGCCTTCCTACCAGGTTGGTGAGAGAGTTTGGCTGTCCTCCCGCAACTTGAACCTTCGTGTGCCTTCCAATAAACTGGCTCTCCATTATGTTGGTCCTTTTCTAATACTCTGACGGGTCAATCCTGTGGCCTAGGCTCTTGACCTTCCTCCTGCAATGCGCATCTCCAATGTTTTTCATGTCTCCCTCTTGAAACCATTGGTTTGTAATCAGTTTACCACTGTGTTGCATCGTCCCTGCCCTATCTTTGTTGACAACCATGTGAACGCAGCGGCGTACAGAATTTGGTTCACTGGAGGGGCTACTGTCCGGAGGAGCGTTCATGGTTTCCCTCCTTTGATGTTTATGCTCCCGCCCTCCTCTGTGCCCTCCATGCCCATTTCCCCAATAAGCCTTTTGTCCTCCTGCAGGGGAGGGGTCGTTGAGGGGAGGGTACTGTCAGGGTTTTTTCCCTGTTTTGTTTGCCATGTGCTGCTGGCAGCCATTTTACTCACCTCTCTTCCTGCCACTCTGGTGCATACTGTGTGATGCTGCTCATTTCCTGCACTTCCTTTTATGGCCAGACTGGTGTACATCATTCGTGTGAGACAGGATGCAGTCTTAGAATTGTGATGTCATCACTTACTATTGAAAGGGCCTCTGTTCAGTATGCTTTGCCCTTGCTTTGTCTCAGACCTGTTTGTGAGAGCTCCTGTGTATTACCTGGCTGTCTGACGTCCCTCCTGGTTCCTGATCCATGGCTTGTTCCTGACTCTGCTGTTCTCCTTGTTCCTGATTCCAGCTCGTCTGACTATTAGCTTTGGCTCCTGACTCGGCTCGTCTGACTACCAGTTCTAGTTTTGATTCTTTGCTTGTTATTTGACTTGTGGACTCTTTATTATTTTTGCTATTAATAAAGGTGTGATTATTTTTGCACTTCTTGTCTCAGTCTGATTCCTGGCACCCTGACAACAGGTATGTTTAGATTTATTTTAAGATAGGGATGTCGTAATTTTAATTTAAAGTTAGCGGGTTGTTAGGTTTAGGGGTTAATAGCTTAATTTCGTTTATGGCGATGTGGGGGGCTGGCGGTTTAGGGGATAATAGGTTTAATTGGTTGTAGTGATGTGGGAGGCCAGAGGTTTAGGGGTTAATACATTTATTTAGTGGCAGCGGAGTCTGGGAGAGGTGGGATAGGGGTTAATAAATTTTATTTAGGTTACAGCTATGTCGGGACGGCAGATTACGGGTGCTTAGACTCGGGTTTATGTTAGGGTGTTAGGTGTAAACGTAACTTGTTTTCTACCATAAAAATCAATGGGCTATCTGGCAGCATCGAACATAAGCTTTTGCTGCTTTCAGACTCCCATTGATTCCTATGGCATCCGCGGCCATCAGGGTGGCGGATTGAAAACCAGGTATGCTGGGCTGGAATATCGGCAAGCGTACCTGTTAACTATTTGATAACTTTGAAAAAGTGTCAAATAGAGCCGAATGTGTATTTGGAACATCTGTAATGACGTAAGCATCGATCTGCGTCGGATTGAGACCGGCGGATCATATGTTACATCACAAATGTCAACTTTTGCCGGTCTGTAGGCTTTGATAACTAGGTCGGATCAAGCTCGCAACAAGTACGCTGTGGAATTCTGGCGTATTTGCGGTTGACAGCTTGATAAATATCCCCCAATGCCTTTAATTACAGAATATTTGCTGGAAATTTTTAATCCTCTTGACTCCAGATCCCTTGAACATGAGCTTCTTTGCAGACTGCACCACATCCTAAGCTGCTGGAGTCTGTGGTAACCTCCACACAATCAGGCTCAAAGGGATCCCTTGAGAAAGATTCAGACAATATTTTAGATGACATTTCAGAGACCTTAAAAATTTAATTCTGTATGTTATAGGAAGTTTTCTCCCCAAATGTGTAAGAAAATTAATCTAAAAAGGTCTGGCTCACCACCTGGCTCACTTGGCTATGTGTATAGTGGAATTGAGCTTGCCGATAAACTCCATCAATTGTCTCACTATCAAAAACATGTACTCTGAATTTGTAGCAGAATTAATTGCAGATCCTGAATTTTGTCTTGAGGAAGCAAGACTAAAATCTATTTCTGTGCTGAAGAGGGCACCTATAAACCTTGTACACTGAGAGGAACACGATGATTGTTTTCCTGATTGACCAACCAAATTTGCTTAATGGGATACTTTTATGATTCAGAAAGAGCATGCAGTTTTAAGACACTTTACAATTTACTTCAATTATCACTTTTTGCACAGTCTTTTTATATTCACACTTTCTGGGGAACAAGATCCTACTTAGCATGTGCACAAGCTATTTATACTAGTCTGTTATTGACTGATGTCTGCATTCTACTGCATTGAGTGGTCCTTTAAGATTTGCAGGACTGTACAGGTGTGTTGCACTGCTTGTTGTTCTGAAGATGCTACCAGTAGACTATCGTCTAGGTAATGTAAAATAAATATGCTTTGTTTCCATATTTCTGCCACCAATGGAACCAATACCTTTGTGAAAGCTCTTGGTGCAGTCAAAATTCCAGAAAGATAAAGCTACAAATGGGAAATGATTGCCATCCACTGCAAACAGAAGATACTTAATGTGAGAAGGGCTATTAGAATATGAAAATAGGCCTCTTGCAGGTCTATAAAAACCAGAAAGGAACCTTTGGAAATAAGAGTGATAATGGTCAGCAGATACTCCATCCTAAATTTGCGAGGTTTTAGAAAATGATTTAGAGAGCGCAGATCCAGGACTGATCTCCATGACCTGTCTTTCTTTTTTTATTAGAAACAAACTGGAGTACAATCCACTTGTTATTTTTAGGAAAGACCTCTGGAATTACTTGAGCTTCGAGCATTTGTGACACATATTGGAGTATTACCTCTTGTTTCTTGGCATCCTTTAAAGCCTAAGTTTTATGGCAAATTCTAAAAAGTAACCAATGCTAACAATATCCACAGCCCAAGAATCGGGAAAAATGCTGTGGCTGAGAAGAGGAAGAAGAAGAAATGGATTGCTGTCTGAGACTTCCATGATTGATTGTGAAAGGATTCTCTGAATGGAACAATTTTGATGCTTTGATGCTTTTGATGCACGAGCTTGAGCAAGTTATCTAAAATAAAAATAAAAAGCTGGTGTGCGTTGTCTAGGAATCTGAGGAAGGAAAGGACTGTGTCAAAAGGCAAATTCAGAAAATTAGGTGTGTATGAAGAGTCAGCTTCCTATAACCTCGGACATAATGCTCGTCTTGCCAAATTTGCAGTAACCATACCCGTTGCTTTCAGACGTAATAAATCATGCATAGCTGCAGAATAAAAATAAGAAATTGACAGAAATCTGAATGATTAGACACTTTTTCAGCATTAGTGCGATCAGAAAATTGCTCAAAGGTTAACACCCAGGGCTCAGCAGCTTTGGTTATAAAAACATTGCTAAAATAGTATGGAACATAGCACCTTAAAATGAAAAGGTTTTCTTTAAATTATACTCACGTAATCCCTCAGAATCCTCAGTGGGAAATAACATTCTTTTAGAAAGATGTTTAATAGGTGCATCTACCTTCAAAGAAGAAGAATAAAATCCCACAATAGATTTAGGCAATGGGTAAGACTTAAATATTCTTTTAGGGATAGCCAGTTGCTTATCAGATTTCCGAAATTCTTCAGAAAACATTTTAGACAAGGAATCAGAAAGAGGATATTATAAGAACAGCAGCATTAGCATTATACCAATCAGAGGAAAAAGCATCAGACCTATTGTCATATATTTTACTCTGCCCCTTTAACTTTTACTTTTCTTCTAACCTTTAACATGGATTCACCTTAAAATTTTGTACACCGCCTCCTTTTCCAATAAATAGCAGCTACACCTATCTAGGTTGCTTGATAATTGATTCACTTTCTACTCGGACTATAGATCTTCCTGTGTCTCTCTGCCTTTGTATCTACTCATCTCAAGCTTCGGATGCCATTGGCATCTACAGTATAATACAGTGTTGTTCAACTTTCAAGATAACATCGTTACTAATTTCACTCTCATGCTTGTGCTCACAGCTTGTCAGCAGTTCATCTGTGTACCTACTGCAACTTCTGGTAACTACTTACACAAAAGGCATTACTTGTTCAAGTTTGTTATTGTCATTTCTACCGCAACTCGTCAGAACCATTTACTCTGTGAATACTAAAGACATTACTTGTTTATGTCCGTTTACAAGCTAATTGCTAAGCAGCTGCATCTGTCTTCTGTAATTATGTGTTTCACAGTTTGCTCTTGTTCCTGCAATTCCACTGACTACCTCTTGGGGCAATATTACGTGTCATCGAATTCTTATACTTACCTCTTTGGTGTATATATTCCCATTATCTTTTATGCATTACAGTTTAAGTCGCATTTGCTTTATTCAAACATTGATGTATATTAATTCAGCGGAGATTTACTTTGTAGATTTTTACTTCTATAGAATCCTATCTCAAAATCTCTGCTTACAAAACTCATATTCATATACATATTATTTAAATTTATATGAAAACATACTCAGCAGTTGTGTTCCACAAACTTAATTTAAAACTAGAGGCACCTATTTGCAATAGCAAAGGACTAATTAACCCCGGAAATAAATTCATATGGATCCCAAAAACAAGGAATAACATCTTCCATATTAACAGATTAAGTTTCAGACATAATACAATCTTACATGGCAATAGATTCAGGCTCAGCAGAAAATTTTATTTGGTGCAAATATTCACCCAAAATACTTGACCGATACATTCAAAACACAGGTTTTTATCTTCATAAGAAGGCTTATTGCAGACAATTGTTAGGCACAACATCAGACTTTGGTGCAGGACTACAACACAGAAAAGAAAGGGACAAAGGCAGAAGTTTAAAAGAGAACAACAAGACTAGTAGCGGAAAGACAGAAAGCAGCCCTGAATACAACCTACTCAGCAATCTTCCATGGGCAGCTGATCCTGCACATCCCTAGTTTTCAATAAGCGATGCAACAAAGGAGGAGCATCCATCTGCAAAAAGGAAATTGTTCATGGGGCAGAGAAAAATCCATAATTAGGACCCTGAGCTGCTACCATCAATGGCTTCTTACTTGCAGCAGGGCAACAATGGATCCAAAGAAAGACAGGAAGGTGTATGGAATGCTGCGGCAGCAGTGTAAGTATAACAGGCCCCTTAATACATCATGCTATGAGTGTACATCGTGAGGTCATCACCCGGCACCAGGTCACAATGTTACTTCTGGGTCCACTGAACTATGCAACATAATAAACCTCCACAGAGGAATGAGGCAGTAGATGCATGCCTCCTGCTACCAAGGAAAGCCTGATCAAGCAGGGAACATGTAAGCAGTCTAGTGGGGATAACAAGCTAAACAGCATCCACCATAGCTTCATAGGATGTTCAGAGCTAGAGAGCGACCAGAACTAGGAATGAAGAGGGGGTGCTCAAGTAAGAGGTTATATACGTAGGTAGAACGGGTGGAATATTTCTGCTCATGCCTCCTCTAGAGAGGGGATCTCACCTGGTAAGTATTGAATAGGTTGGCCAAGATATAGAATTTTTAGTCTACCTCTTGAAGATTATGAACAACTTGCGAATTGCCATGGGCAGCTAGCTGGATGACATAGAGGATCCAGCATGTTAATACTGCACCACACTAACTTTACACTTTATTATACTAAATAGTACACAATGAAGCCTCTTTTCTATCTTTGTAGAATTTATGTTCAAAAATGACATTTCAAACTTATCAATTGATCAACTCCATTGACAACAACACCAAATTTGATATATCATACGGTTCAGAGACATACATTTAAGCTTTTTTATTCTAGTATATAGTGGTTTGCTCGATGATGAAATCAACTACTTTCAAAGTTATAATTTTTTAGAGTGAATCCACATCACAAACTGCACCTCAGATAGAATCTGATATTTGGCACCTTTGAGGTCACAAATGCCACAGTAAGTATTGTAGAGCCAGAAACACATCTGGCAAAGAAAATAATGGATGGTCAAACAGGGATGGTAAACACTATTGAGAATTTATGCCCAAAATGGTGCTAATCTTCTGAACAATTCTATCAACTGCCCATGGTATTTGACATTAACTGACTTTAAAGAAACATTAAAATAAAATGTTCAACATTTAAAGCTTTATTGCTGATATATACTATGGATTAATAAATAATAAAAAAAAAATCATTGCTACAATTGCAGACAATGAAACCAAACAGTATGCTGGTAGCCCAGAGGTAGAATTCCAGCAAATTTATTATGAGTTCCACCTTAGAAACCGGTGCCATAGTTTAACCATCCCTGGTCTATATTAAGATGGTATAAAAGAGCTGCACATCATATATTTTAAGTTTTCATCATGTAAGTGGGAAGGAAATAGACAACAGGCAACAGTTGTTCCCTTTATAAAATGCAAAAGAGTCCAACATGTTATATCTCCCAAGAAGTCAATTAAAGGTCTCGATTCTAAAAAGATCCTTCGGCTGGTGAGATTCTATAAGAATGTTCGCCAGCCCTTCTATTTCCCTTGTGGAATAATATAAAGCCACTTTTTACCTGGAAAACAGGGTGTCTCGCTAAGAGGCATATACTGCATTTTCGGATGGGAAGGAGATGCATACATTACAAAAGTGAACAACAAATTAGTATTTTAAAAATCTTACAAAACGAATAATTGAACCATTCACAGAAAAATATGCAGGAAAAAATTGTATTGTTAAGGGGCATCAAAATGTGTAACAACATTGTTCTCAAAAATCTTAAATTACACAGGAATAAATCATATTAACTATGCACAGCGTAAATCATAATTTAAATACCCTGTATACACAAAAAAGTGGAATTGTTTTTTTTTTTTTTTTTTCATAAAATGGGATAAACTAATTATTCTGAAAGGAAAACCTACGCCAACAAAAATTACAGCAAATTTAAAGGGACATGAAACCCAATGTTTTTCTTTCATGGTTCAGATAGAGAATACAATTTTAAACAAATTATCTCATTTGTTTCATTCTCTTGGTATCATTTGTTGAAGGAGCAGCAATGCACTAATGGTTTCTAACTGAACTCATGGGTGAGCCAATCACAATCGATATATGTATAAATGCAGCCACACATCAACAGCTAGAACCTAGGTTATCTGCTGTTCATGAGCTTGCCTAGATAAACCTTTCAGCAAAGGATAACAAGAGAAGGAAGCAAATTAAATAATAGAAGTAAATTGGAAAGTTGTTTAAAATTGTATTCTCTATCTGAATCATTAAATATTTTTCTTTGTTTCATGGCCATTTAAGGTACAGTGCACTCAGTAGTGGACCTACTCAACAGAGGGCCCTGGTGCAAGATTTTGTGGTGCCCCCCAAAGGTAACTTAGTAGAAAGCAAAAGTAATAAAATACATGCTGCTCTGTATAATGATTTTGAGGATAGATAGGTGGATCTGCTACTTGCACTTATAAATGGCATTAGGATCAGGGATAGGCAAGGTGTCTGTACACGGACACTGGTGTCCGTGACTAGCCCTTGCAGTGTCCGCCACAACCTTAGTATATCTTTTCTTTCTGATTAAATAAAAGGAATAAAAAAAATATGTGAATAAAGTTAGTGGCGGACTAGCGATATTGGGTGATAAGTTATGGAATAAATAAAGCCTGAGTGAAATACTGGATGTGTATCTGCATCTGTATAATAGCACCCAGTTCTATACAAAGACACAGTAGTGACACTGGTATAGCCAGACAAAAGCTGGTTATAGGGTCAGTGGTATCTGCATCAGTATAACAACACCCAGCACTATATCATGACACAGTAGTGACACTGGCACATGGGTATAGCCAGACAAAAGCTGGTTATAGGGTCAGTGGTATCTGCATCAGTATAACAACACCCAGCACTATATAATGACACAGTAGTGACACTGGCACATGGGTATAGCCAGAGGAGGGCTGGTTATAGGATCAGTGGTATCTGCATCAGTTTAATAACAGCAAGCACTATAAAATAATGTTTTTAATTTCAAATGTAACTTGGTGTCCTTCACTAAGGTCTGTACTTTGGAAAATGTCCGCCACAGCCTTTGTCTGTGCCTATCCCTGATTAGGATTGTACACATTCTACATACGCCTATGTTTAGGCTTGCTGTTATGGGCCCCCCTCCAGCTCTTGGGCCCTGGTGCCACTGCAACTGCTGCATCAATGGTAGTTCCGCCCCTGAGTGCACTGACAACAGCGTAATTTGATTTGTATAAAGCGTAATATTCATGTTTTAAACACACCAGTTTCCCCCTCTGTACTTCGCCCTCTATTGTGAATTTTACCTAGCAGTGAGCTCTCATTATTTGTATGGGAGACATTTCGCCACTCACAGAGACAGCTTCTTTTTTTATAGAATTCGTGAGGGCTGCCCCTGAGAGTGTTGGCGTGGAAAACTACATCTTGACAAGCAATTTTTTTTAGAATCAGGGCCCTTTCAGTACCCTGAAAAGGGCTAGATTATGAGTTGAGCACTATTTATCACTCCCGCTCATACAATAACACCACTAAATGGAGGCTTTTTACATGTGTTGGGTAGCGCATAATACAAGTTGAAAGTAAAACGTTTTCACACCAACGCTAACCCAGCATGCGTAAAAAGACAAAGTTCGATAATCATGATTGCAATAACATATTCCCCCATAGTCTTCAATGGAGCACGATAAGTAGAAAAAATAACTAACACCCTTACTCTCACACAAACCCGATTGCATTTTCTAATGTGCACTAACCCGTCATGATATAATATAATGATATAACATTCCAATGTTCTTCACAGTGATTTTCATGTTTTCTTGTAATCTAGCCCATAATAAGATAAGCAGTTTTCTTGACTATTTCATGGCTATGACATTCCAGGTATGCTCAAACTGCTATTTCTCATTTACCATAGACATATTCCAAAAAAAAAATACAAAAAACTCAAAGCTTATATCGTAATGGCTAAAAAGAAAAAAGGTCATATAGTGATTAATAATCTAATTTTTAATCTTCCACTTAAACAACTAATGAAGTTTACTTTTTTCCAGTTTTTATTATGAAAAACATTTGTTCCAGCTTAATTTATTATTTATAGTGAATCCTAAATGCTGACATTGCTTCCACTAAACACACATGTAAATAAACATTTGTTATAGATTTCATCAGTGATGATAGCTGTAAAAAATTGTGTAATATAAATAACAAACTTCATTAATTTGCTTTAGACTTAAACATTTTGAAAGTAATACAAATATATTACACATTAATATGTCCTTGTAATTTTAATTTGATTTGTTATTATTTTTGTTTAAACTATTTACAAGTCTTGAATTCACTCAATAATAGTTATATGCATTTGGATCTGGATAAATGTACAAAAATGTTTTTCATGGCATTCATCCGAAAAAAATAAACAGGCATTCTCTTTAACAAAAAACAAAAAATAAACAACAAATGCATGTGTTAAAACATTTGTTGACTCATTCATGCAGTTTAAACTGTCACTCAACTGGTGACAAAGGATTTTCTGCAGGTGGAGAAGGCTTTAAAAGTTATAATCTACAATATTTATTAATGATTTAGCAATGTCCTTGTAAGCTGATTACTTCTGTTCAGCTAATAAGTATGCAAACGTACAATTTTTATTGCTAAATCATAAACATGTTAAAAAAAAGTTGATTCATAATTTGTTGTGCTGCTTGCATATAGCAGTATCACTAACCACTACTTTATCTTTATTTAAGTTTAAGTTGTTTTCCAGCTACATCTCTGTTGCCCTGAAGAGGTTCCATATAGAAAATAGTTGACGGGTTTAATAATAATTAAAAGGGCATTAAAAATAGTAGAATTTAATAACTGACAGATGCATAATAAATATACAATGCACCATTTACTTTGAATTTCCAATGAGTAGTAGATTTTTTTCAAGCAAATTTAAAATTTAATTTAATTTTCCCTCCCCATTTATCATGTGACAGTCATCAACCAATCGCAAAATAAACGGCACTCTTGCACATGCTCAGTAGGAGCTGGAGCCTCAGAAAGTGTGCATATAAAAAGATTGTGATAATGGAAATACATTGGAAAGTTGTTGTTGTTTTTTTTAAATTGCATGCTCTATCTAAATCATGAAAGATTATTTTTGACTTTAGTGTTCCTTTAAATTCATTTGACAATTTGATTTACATCAGTCATTATTGTACAAAACAAGATATATTTTTTTCATGATAAATGATTCTCCCAAAATGATTTTTTTTTTATCTGTGCTCGTCTTCTTAATAATAATTTGCTAGGTTACATAACAAAAAAATCATTGCTTTTATTTATTAAATTATTTAATATAAAAAGGCTAAATAAATCAGCATTGCAACACCACGTTCTGTAATTTTTAATATCTCCATTTAATTAAGAAAAAATATATATTAATATAAAATATAGTATAGTGGATCTCTTTGAAAAAAACTGCCTGATATTGTTTCTGCTGTAGGTGTTTGTTTTAACCACAAATTTATCCAGGAAAAAAAAAAGTTCAGCTTTCATTACTTAGTGTGAGTGTTGTGATTTCTGTATAAAAGTGCTTCATGATATACAACAAGTATTTTAGGCTACATTTCATGGCACAGTTAACATATGACTCAGTAGATAGCCCTATACCACATACTAAAACACCCTGTAATCAACCAAAAAAAACCTCTATGCTGTCTTTTTCAAAGAAATCTGCACTTCATAATGGCAGCACAGCTAACCACAATCTTAAGTAGTTCCTGATGCAGTGGCCTTTGAAAGAACATTCTATGCAAAGACTTATAGAAATGAAATAGTCACCATTAGAGGTCAGTAATAAACAAGACTTCAGACATTCTGTTTGCATTAGAAGTTGTATCATTCACTCGAATATTAGAGTTAAGTAAGAGTTGGATCCCATTTGTCTTTTTCACTAATTCCAAAATAATGACTCACACAAAATTCATGCACATTTTCACTCATTGTTGCTGGTTATAACACTTCATTTGCAGATGTAGGGATCAGCTCTGCTACATATAGTTTTATGCCAACTAAAAAAGGTGGATTTGTAGAAAATGTGAAACATAGTATTAGTTGGGCTATAACATATATTTGGCCCACCTGCTATAAACTTTCATATATGATTGAAACCTCAGTTCCAATTTATCATGACTGCATTAATATCTGTAACAGTATTTTTTTATTTCTGTTTACATTCCCATTTATTTTTTAAATATATTGTTTCTATTATTTGTATTCATTATTGGAACTACAAATATCAATCATAATATTGTGAAGAGATTTAAAACACAACAAAGCATTTGAATCTACTGACCCACATGGCTAAAATATTTAGAAAGCTAAAAATAAAAAATAGCTAAAAATATATATTTAATTTCTTATTATAATGAAACAATTTATTTAAATGCTAATAAATAGGATAACTCTCTCTCTCTTGATTTAATGTTTGTATGCAGAACTCATACCTGTACCCTGGTGAATGTTGTATACATTATATATATATATATATATATATATATATATATATATATATATATATATATATATATATATATATATATATATTATATATATAAAAGCATTCTCAAAATGTTTGCATTATAAATAAATAAATACTTGCAAATGCAAATTAGTTATTAGAAAATATGATAAAATGTTAGTAAATAATTGTATGTGAAATCCTCTGGCTTTTCATCATAATGCTAAATATGATTTTAAATAAGTTGGAAAGTTTAATACTATATAACAGGCTTGTGAATAACTCGCAGACAAGAAATGCAAAATATATTTTAAAAATATAATTTTATAAATTGTCTACTGATCATACATCATTTGAACATTACATACTTAATCAAACTATTTTTGAGCTACTTAAGAATCCAGAATAATATTTAGTTTCCTTCCATTGCTTTGAAACAAAACCTTCTCTATAGCACACAGATATAGCACTATGTGTGTAAAAGGATTTATATAGTATCTTACCGAAAAATATCCACACTTTTGATTAATAATTTTCTTTAATGATAAACAAATTTGTATATTTTTTAAATTGATGTTTTACCTTGTATTTTCTGCTAAAATTATCCATTTTTGTAGTATGTGTTGTTTAAGATAGCATTTTGAATGTTTGTTTTAATAATAAACTTTTATTTAGAGTTTAATTAATGGTGAATTCCTTTGATTTTTTTAATGTATTAGCAACTAATGAGAATCTTAATATTTTAATGTAATAATAATGCACATCCATAATTTGAGAACTAATAGTATAATTATGAGTCATTTTAAATAAATTGGTTGATTTTAACTTTTTAATATATGTTTTTATAGAAAGCTTTTTTTTGTTTTCTCTCAGAAATTATTTCATTTTTTTTAAGCTTTATTAAATTTTAGAGACTGAGTACTTCTATAAATCTTCCTAATTGGGGTATGATCAAATATCAGACATACTGAAATATTTTTGTTTTAAACATTCCAATATGTAGATGCATAATGTGTAGTTTGTGTGCATACAGTAAACGTAATCATACCTGGTTGTGTTTTATAGACTTCAAGGCAGAATGTCACATATGAGATATTTTTTGATAAATCAATTTTCCCCCATGTTGAAAAAAACACTTTTGATTTTAAACAAAAATGCCTTTGAGGGTTCAGATGTTATATGCCAAACAGAATAAATTAGATTTTTTTTATTTTTATAAAACAACATATATCCTCATATTTTATAATAAAACTTTCTAATAAGCATCAATTTAAGTTTTGATTTAAAAATGAATATTTCATTCAAACTCCAATTAAGCGATTCATAGAATTGTATTAATATTCTTTCAATAGTTATTATAGCTCTCTCGCTGAAGTAATGCCATTTCACCTTAAAGGGACATTCAACACAACAATTTTTCTGACTCAAATAAATAAAATATCAGCAATTAAACATACAGGAGAATTGTTGCAATGTATTTCTTCTACAAATAATGCTACTGAGAAAATGTATCACAAATTATGTGACAACTTTTCTAGTGCACTTTGCTCCCTTAGTATAGCGCAACCGACACATATGTGCATGCACAGAGAGCACATAGAACAGTGAAGTTACATTGTTGTCAGTATTATAAACATGTGAATATTAGATGGGTATACTGTATACCTGTTGGTTGACATATTTTACAAAAGGCATGTGTGTGAGAAAGTTTGTTAATATGGTAGAGCATAGAATTTATAAATTAGTTAGAGTCTTGATTAATATTATTTTTAAGATATTATTTCCATCTTTTAATTTTTATAGAAACCTAAATTATATATAAGTAATGGTTTAGATAATATATTTTATCTATTGCTGTAACATTGTTGTCAGTATTTAAAGAAATAGTTTTGTATAATATCTGATTTATTCGCAGTACCCAAAATAATAGTTTAATGATTTCATGAAGTAATAGTACAATAATTTGAGAAATTATAAAGGGACACTAAAGTCAAAATTAAACGTTTATGATTCAAATAAAGCATTCAGTTTTAAGAGACTTTCCAATTTTTCTATTATAAAATTGTGCACAGTATTTTTATATACACACTTTTTGGAGCACCAGTTTTTACTGAGCATTTGCTCAGTCTGTGATTGGTTGATGGCTATCACATGATACAGGGGGCTGGCAAATTGGGGGGAAAATGTAAAAAAAAACAATTTTTTTACATTGTCTTTTTACTATACAATTCTGCTATATTTAATGGTTATATATATGGAATATAAGACCACTATTCATGAGTCAGCTCTTGTAATCAGTGTATGAGGAAATTGCTTACTATAAAAGTTATATGATGAAAGAAATAAGTGCAATCGGATTAAAATGCATACAGTTATTTTTCTATAGACATTGCTGATTGTAGGCTTTTGCTGCGTAATAAGGGGCAAGATAAAATAGATACACAAAAAAAAGACAATGGATATTCGTAAAATTGGTCATTTTGTTTGGTACCTGAGTCATATCTTTTTAACCAGGCCAATAAATCCCAGCGTTTTTAACCTCCAAAATTCTTTCTTGTCATACACATTACTTACCTGGAAGGTTTTGGCTGGTAGTATTTTTCCTTACAGGGGCATAATGTATAGATCATTATTATATTGCAGTATTGCTTGCAGAGGGGTTAAGGTTTTATGATGCCATTTTAAACAACTTTCCAATTTACTCCTATTATCAAATATACTTTGTTCTCTTGATATCTTCTATTGAAGAGTAAAACTAGGTAGGCTCATAGGAGCTCAGGAGCGTTCACATGCCTTAAGTACTCTATGGTAGCAGTGTTTGTATCAGACGTATGACATTGCTGCAAGGATTATAGCTAAAGACACATGCACAATCCTTAGCTGTTATGATACTATCTCATTTTACTCTCCTACAAAGGATACCAATAGAATAAAGCAAAATTATTAATAGAAAAATAATAGATTTTTATGGTGCTATGTAGTGTTTTTTTTTATGTGAAACAGAGACTCCATTGAATATCCGGTCCAGAAAATGGAATGGTTCAAGTTCTTTTGATATCAGGCTCTCATAAGGAATACATTCTCTAAATAAATAAATTAATTATTAAAAACAGTTGGCTTAATAGGACATAAACATGAAATTTGAAATGTGCATTACCAAAATGGTCTTTTTTTATTTTTTGCTGTAAAATATTAAATTGTATTGTTCAGCAATTTGAGCACTTAACCCTTACAGTAACTGTAGCTATTGATGTGTAATGAAAATAGTACACCTGAACAATTCTCTTGTATTCAGATATTAAACTTTTAGAAACAGATTTTGACATTTGCAATCATCTAATGTTTTTGGCATTTAAATAAAATTTATACAATTTCAACAATTCTTCTATATTTAGTTTCCTCTAATGTGATAGAGCATTTTACTATTGCCCTATCGCTCACATATAACTATAGTCACATTTACATAACTGCAGATAATTCATTTTTGGCAGCAAACTGTTAAAAGTTATGTCTATCGACAGTTTATATAGTACAATTTATATAGTACAATTTTTTTTGCTTATCATTTAATAAATATCGGTTTAGTGTTATCAGCTCCCGTTCATATCAATGGAAACCGATAAATGGCAATTTGCACCAAGTTTGCACTGCACAAATTATTGGTTAATGGCTGCCCATCTTTGGCCAAATTTACATCTAATACAGGTTAGATGGTAAGGTACAAAGATTGGCACAATTGTGCAAAAGTGTTAGCAAAAAAATGATTGCAGCATAAATATATTAAACCTCTGATATTTCCCAAAATAATGTTTAAAAATGTTTGCACTAGAATAAAGTATGTGTCAGAAAAATGGACAACAAAGATGAAAGTAAACAGAATTTTTCTTTACTTATATTTAAAAAATAAATATTTTAGTAATGCATTTATATGTCTTTCAAAATACATATATATGTGTGTTTTTTCACACTTAGGCTTTTTGTGCTCATTGGGTTATTCCGAAAGCAAAAAGAGTTTACTTTAAACTCATAATACGAGCACAACCCGACAAGCGCAAAAAGCTTACTTCTAGAGCAATTAACAATCCTGCTTGAGTGTTAATTAGCACTCCCCTTGTAATCTAGCCCAATATGTGATAATATCTTCAAGATGGAAAAAAGCCCCAAATAATCTTACATAAACCTCTGGGACAGCATGACATTGTGAATGGATTAATAATATAATTCATTTACCAAAAAAATAAACATTACAGCCATGAATATATAGTATCTTGCTATACAATTAAAAACTAATCTATATTTCAGGATGAATAACCTTTAGATTATGATGCATTTTAAATAGAAACTATCTTTAGATACATTTTTCACCACAAAAAGCATTTTATTTAAAAAAAAAAAAAATCTTATTTAAATTAAAAAAAAATCTGATTTTTTTTTTAAAGATTATTGATTTGTATCCACCCTGTAACCAGCTAACACCCCTGACCTAACACCTAAAGTAGAAGCCGCATCTGATGGAATGTAGAAGATGGAAGAAGACCCAGGCCCAGCTGAGTTCTTCCATGGGTGAAGAAAACAAGAGGAGCACGGCAAGAGGCGAACACCTAGGAGCTGGATTCAAGTTTAGTGAGTATTAATTTTGGGGTTTAGTGATAGGAGTTTTTGGGTGATTTTTTTCTTTTTAGCTTTGCGTGCAAAAGAGCTGAGATAACTGATGCCCTTTTCAGGGAATATTTTTTTTCTTTTTTTTAGGATAGAGATTTTTTTAGATTAGGTTTTTTAATTCTTTGGGCAGCAAAAAAAACATCACTTTAGGGCACTGGCTTCGAAATGCTCTTTTCATAATGGCCCCAGCATCCTCTTCCTCTACTCAGCCAATTATGTCTCAGGAGTATAGACACACAGGTAAATGCAATAGCTCCTTTAAAAAATCCCAATATAGTGGCAGATTACAAGTGGAGTGGTAGTTTGCACTCGTTAACACCCTAGAAGTAATTGTTTTGCAATCTGAGGTTTGCGCTCCTATTGCGTGTTGAAAGTACAAAGTTTGCGCTTGCGTTCGTAAAGTCGCAGTAAAAAAAAAGACAGAAATGACAAATCCAAAATCTCATTCCCTCATAGTCTTCAATGGAGCCAAAAAAGTTGGGGGAAAAAAACACTGCACGTATGTTGCGCAAACGCGATTGTGGTAATTTAAAATTGCAGCATAAGAAGGTACTATTGCATATTTCATAATCCAATGTTCTACACATAGCAGAATATGTTCTATTTATTCTTAAAGATATATTTAAATATATATCTGATAGATATTTGCACAAATATGTATTTATTTTTACATATATATATATATATATATATATATATATATATATATATATATATATATATATATATACGTATATATATATATATATATATATATATATATATATACACATACATGATAATATATAGGTATATATATATATATATATATATATATATATTTCATAATATATAAAACATTTTCTGCTATGTGCAGAACATTGGAATGTGTACAATTTACAGTAAATACATATTTAAAACTTTTATTAAATATAAATATAGCATTAATATGATTTTACATGTTTTCATCTACTATTATCAATTTTCCTTGGTTCTCTTGCTATCTTTATTTGAAAAAGAAGGTATCTAAGCTTTTTTTTGGTTTAGAACTCTGGATAGCAGTTTTTTATTGGTGGATGAATTTATCCACCAATCAGCAAGGACAACCCAGGTTATTCACCAAAAATGAGCCGACATCTAAACTTACATTCTTGCATTTCAAATAAAGATATCAAGATAATGAAGAAAATGTGATAATAGGAGTAAATTGGAAAGTTGCTTAAAATTTCATGATCTATCTGAATCACAAAATAAAAAAAATGGGTTCAGTGTCCCTTTTACTGCAAAAGGGCTCCAATGCACTTATATATATTTATATGTATTTTTGTGTCTATATGCCTATAAATATATATATATATATATATATCCTTTTCATCCGACGGCCGACGACTGAATGACTGGTCCTTTAAGTGACGTCATCCAAGATGGCGTCCCTTGAATTCTGATTGGCTGATAGAATCCTATCAGGCAATCTGAATTAAGGTAGGAAAAATCCTATTGGCTGATGCAAGTCGTCGGCCGTCAGATGAAGAGGATGCTCCGCGTCGGATGTCTTGAAGATGGACCCACTCTGCTCCGGAAGGATGAAGATAGAAGATGCCGCCTGGATGAAGACTTCTGCCATTCTGGAAGTCCTCTTCTGGCCGGATAGGATGAAGACTTCAGACCCTCTGGAGGACCACTTGTGCCCGGTTGGGGTGAAGATGTCTCAAGTTTGGGTGATCTTCAAGGGGGTAGTGTTAGGTTTTTTTAAGGGGGGATTGGGTGGGTTTTAGAGTAGGGTTGGGTGTGTGGGTGGTGGGGTTTTAATGTTGAGGGGTATTGTATTTTTTTTACAGGTGAAAGAGCTGAATACTTTGGGCAATGCCCCGCAAAAGGCCCTTTTGAAGGGCTATTTGTAATTTAGTATAGGGTAGGGAATTTTATTATTTTGGGGGGCTTTTTTATTTTATTAAGGGGATTAGATTAGGTGTAATTAGTTTAAAATTCTTGTAATTCTTTTTTTTTCTGTAATTTAGTTTTTTTTTTTTTCGTAATTTAGTTCATTTAATTTAATTGTAATTAATTGTAGGTAGTTGAGGTAATTAGTTTAATTATAGTGTAGTGTTAGGTGTAATTGTAACTTAGGGTTTATTTTACAGCTAAATTTGTATTTATTTTAACTAGGAAGTTATTAAATAGTTATTAACTATTTAATAACTATTCTACCTAGTTAAAATAAATACAAAGTTGCCTGTAAAATAAATATAAATCCTAAGCTAGCTACAATGTAACTATTAGTTATATTGTTGCTAGTTTAGGGTTTATTTTATTGGTAAGTATTTAGTTTTTAAATAGGAATAATTTATTTAATTGTGGCAAATTTATTTAGATGTATTTAAATTATATTTAAAGGGACACTGAACCCAAATTTTTTATTTTGTGATTCAGATAGAGCATGAAATTTTAAGCAACTTTCTAATTAACTCCTATTATCAAATTATAAGGATTATAGATTTAGTGGTTGTAGATCTCAACTGCGGAGATAAGTGGTAAATATATGCCTCTGCAGGATGGATACAGTGCACTTGTAACAATGTATTCCAATCCTTGCTAGGCAAAAGGTGTTACTATTCAGTTTCAATACGCCTGATCAGTATATCTGATTCAGGGTAGTAAAGGTGGAGGTTAGCTTGAGCTACTGTGAGAAGTAGAACAACAATTTGATTTATAGAGTTCTGACTAGACCATCTGCTAAAGTTGCTGTAGTTCAACAGTTAAAGGGTGATGTTATATAATGCTCCTTTGGTTGATGGTGGTTGACTACTAAACTTAATCTGTGCTGGCAGATCAGGAGTGTGACTAAGTGAATCAGTGGAAGCCAAAGCGTCAGAGGTATGGAGATTTGTAATGCAGAGGTCAGTGACTCTGTGTGTGCTGCGAGAGCAGCGTAATAGAAAGCCCTGTGCAGACAGGCTCCTGTGCTGCAGAGACGCTCTGAGGTGGGTGAGCTGCGTAGCAGATCCTCCCTGTAGTATCCGCTGTTTGTTTGGCTCTTAGGCTGCTGGGAAGTGAGACAGTGTGAAGTGAACGGAAACAGGCTGGGATGAAGGTCCGGTAAGTCCCGTAGCACAGAAGCTTGATCTGAAGCGGTTGTGATTATCCCGTTCAGTAACAAGGTAGGCACAACAAAACTGAGCTCCGGTCTGAGAGGAAAGTTAGATGGAGTCTGTTCAGGCAGTTCTTCGCTAAGGCAGCGTCTCCAGTGAAAGGTTGCCACAGAGGATGTTGTAAACAGTAGCAGCCTGCTAGTGTTAATTCCGTAGTGAGAATGTTCAAGATAAATAGCTTGAAGTGGCAGAAAGTAATCCAGAGATAGTTCAGAGGTTCAAGCTGCTGGATATGAATCCTAGAACTAACTATCACAAACAATACTGAAGCAAGGTGGAATGGGCGTGACCAGGCTTAAATAACCTTGGAAGCTGACACCTGAGAAACCTTAAAGGAACAGTAGCCATAAGAGATAGGAAACCGTGACACAAATGTTCTTTATTCTCTTGGTATGTTTATTTGAAATGCAAGAATGTAAGTTTAGATGCTGGCCCATTTTTGGTGAACAACATAGGTTGTCCTTGCTGATTGGTGGATAAATTCATCCACTAATCAAAAACTTCTGTCCAGAGTTCTGATCCAAGAAAAAAGCTTAGATGCCTTCTTTTTCATATAAAGATAGCAAGAGAACGAAGAAAAATTGATAATAGGAGTAAATTAGAAAGTTGCTTAAAATTGCATGCTCTATCTTAATCACGAAAGAACATTTTTGGGTTCAGTGTCCCTTTAAGTTAGGGGGTGTTAGGGTTAGACTTAGGTTTAGGGGTTAATAAATTTACTATAGTGGCAGCGACATTGGTGGCAGCAGATTAGGAGTTAATAAATGCAATATAGTTGCGGCGATGTTGGGGGGGCAGATTAGGGGTTAATGACTATAATGTAGGTGTCGGCGATGTTGGGGGCAGTAGATTAGGGGTTCATAAGTTTAATGTAGGTGGTGGCGGTTTCCGGAGCGGCAGATTAGGGGTTAATAATATAATGTAGGTGTCAGCGATAGCAGGGGCGGCAAATTAGGGGTTAATAAGTGTAAGATTAGGGGCGTTTAGACTCGGGGTTCATGTTAGGGTGATAGGTGCAAATATAACAAATGATCCAAGAGCGCCAAACTAGAGGCAAAGGAAGAATCTAACGAATGAATGATTATTAGTCAAACATTTATTAACATATGATTATTATTCAAACATTTATTAACATATAATACCTAATAGCATGGATCCATGTTACAAATAAACTAAAAATACAATAAAATATAGTTAAAACATGTACAAGATGTAATGTGGAAGCATATATAAAAGCATATATAAAAAACAATTCTAAATGCAAATGTCAATCGTTATGATAAGTTGGTGGGTAAACAAATAAGAGTCATGTGAAATGATCTCTATATTATAGAAAACGGAAGTTCAATAAGTGATATAATCCCCTTGGTTAAACATGATGATAAAAAATCAGGTGAAAAAATCAGGTGAAAAAAAGAAAAATTAAAAACAAACAATAAAACTAATTTGAATCTGTGAAGCAGTGGGAATTTTGTAATATAGGGATCCCCAAAAAAAGAAAAAAATGAAATATAAATGTGTAAAAACCAAAAATATCCAAAAAATTGAAAAATGTGAAAAAATAAATATTGGAACTAAAAATAAAAATGGAAATAGTGCATCCAAATATGAATAGTAAAAATGGGTGTATATAATCCAAATAGGTGTCAGTTAATGAATGTTAATGAGTGATCCTCCTTGTGAGTGTATCCGTGTGAGTGAAGATGATCTTTCCTTTAGCTGGATAATTGTGTTTTTCTTTCTGTATTATCTTTAATAATTCCTGTAATTTAGAAAAGTGACATAGTGCAATAACATTTAAAACCATAAGTAATAATGAAATAATGCTCACCAATTTTGTCAACGCGCTTCGTCCTATTTAACAGGCCTTTTCTCAAAACTCAATACAGAAAGAAAAACACAATTATCCAGCTAAAGGAAAGATCATCTTCACTCACACGGATACACACTAATAAATGTTTGAATAATAATCATTCATATGTTAATAAATGTTTGACTAATAATCATTCATTGGTTAGATTCTTCCTTTGCCTCTAGTTTGGCGCTCTTGGATCATTTGTTATATTTGTGTTCTCTTTAGGGTCAGCTAGATACCCTACTTTCCAGGAGCTATAAGGAAGTAGGTTGAGCGCTGGTAGACATTTTAAACACAGGGTGATAGGTGCAGACATAAAATTAATTTCCCCATAGGAAACAATGGGGCTGCGTTAGGAGCTGAACACTGCTTTTTTGCATTTTTTTCAGCCAGTTCAGCCCCATTGTTTCCAATGGGGAAATCGTGCACGAGCACGTTTTGCCAGCTTACCGCTACCGTAAGCAACGCTGGTATTACAGTGAGATGTGGAGCTAAATTTTGCTCAACGCTCACTTTTCTGAGGCTAACGCCAGCTTGAAGAAAACTCGTAATACCAGCGTTGCCTTCAGTGAGCAGTAAGAAAAAAAGGCTCATTAGCCCCGCACAGCCTTACCGACAAAAACTTGTAATCTAGCCATTACATTCTTGCTCTCTTGCTCGCACATACACAGGAACAAACTCACACTCTTGCTCACACACAAATTCACACTCTTGCTCTTACACACACAGGAAGAAACTCACACTTTTGCACGTACACTCACACTCTTGTGCGCACACACAGACACACACATTTTTTTCCTGAGCTCCAGCTGGCTCCCACACACATTTTGCACCTGAGCGCCAGCTAGCTCCAACACTGATTTTGCAACGCTGCAGTATTTAGAAGAAGTTGCGAGGAGGGAATGTTAGCCTAGCAAATGATGACTCACACAGACAGCCATCCTGTTTCTGAATGCACAGAATGAGAGAATTAGTTGAATATGCTGAAATAGCACTGGTAAAGACAGAGAAGCAGATGTGTTGACAGCTGGAACAAACGGTACAGCTGCAATGTGTGATAAAAAAATAATATATATATATATATATATATAGAGAGAGAGAGAGAGAGAGAGAGAGAGACAGAGAGGAAATTAAGACAGTGGTAGAACTGATGGTGGCACTGCGGTAAACAATGGTGCAGGTGGTTTTTGGGAGTAGACTGTTTAAAGAGATTGGACCCCCTTCCAAATATTGGAATAAATGCCTATCCAAGAGCAAGGCAGGAACCCACTCGTATCAGTATAATGCCCCCATTTTAATATAAAAAGGAAAGATTTGGTATGGTAGAGGACAAATCCTAGCCTATAGAGCAAAGGCAGGAGCCCACTAAATACCCCCTCTGCAAAAAATAAACAAAATAAAAAACTTTCATTAAAACAACAGTCCAATACACATGGATGGTCAATCCCCCTGTATATCGCTTGAAACAAATGAGCTAATTAGCCATTTCCTCAGATCGTTTTTCTTGGCACTGAATGAATAAACAAAACAAACAAGCTCCCGGCTCCAGACATAATAAAAGGGGCATATTTAATTCTTTCACAGCTCAAATTTCTTTTGAGATGAGTCCCAGCAACATCAGCTACCCAAGTTCGAGTCAGGAAGCCTACATCGAATCTACTTCCTTTGATATGACATTTGGTCAAGACCAGCCATATAGATTTCGACATTCGAGACAACCAAGATGGCGACGACCTCGTGGGATAAGGAAATCTCGAGACTACTAGAGGTCCACTTTTCACAATTAACGCTAGCACTTCTAAAAGCGTTGCGGCTAGATCACGAGTTTTGTCGGTAAGGCTGTGCGGTGCTAACAAGCCTTTTTTTCTTACCGCTCACTTAAGCCAACGCTGGTATTATGAGTTTTCTGCAAGCCGGCGTTAGCCTCAGAAAAGTGAGCGTTGAGCAAAATTTAGCTCCACATCTCACCTCGATACCAGTGTTGCTTATGGGAGCGGTAAGCTGGCTGAACGTGCTTGTGCATGATTTCCCCATAGGGAACAATGGGGCTGAGCGGGCTGAAAAAAACCTAACACCTGCAAAAAAGCAGCGTTCAGCTCCTAATGCAGCCCCATTGTTTCCTATGGAAAAATAAAAAATATGTCTACACCTAACACCCTAACATGAACCCCGAGTCTAAACACCCTAATCTGCTGCCCCTGACATCGCCGACACCTACATTATAGTTATTAACTCCTAATCTGCCCCCCCCAATGTCGCGGCAACTATATTAAATTTATTAACCCCTAATCTGCCGCCACCAACGTCGCCGCCACTATAATAAAGTTATTAACTCCTAAACCTAAGTCTAACCCTAACCCCCCTAACTTAAATATAATTATAACAATTTAACATAATTAAAAAATTAATCCTATTTAAAACTAAATACTTACCAATAAAATAAACCCTAAACTAGCTACAATATAACTAATAGTTACATTGTAGCTAGTTTAGGATTTATTTTTATTTTACAGGCAACTTTGTATTTATTTTAACTAGGTACAATAGTTATTAAATAGTTATTAACTATTTAATAACTACCTAGCTAAAATAAGTACAAAATTACCTGTAAAATAAATCCTAACCTAAGTTACAATTACACCTAACACTACACTATCATTAAACTAATCACCTAAACTACCTACAATTAATTACAATTAAATGAAATAAACTAAATTATGAAAACCCCCCCACTAAATTACAGAAAAAAAAGAATTACAAGAATTTTAAACTAATTACACCTAATCTAATCCCCCTAATAAAATAAAAAAGCCCCCCAAAATAATAAAATTTCCCTACCCTATACTAAATTACATAATCAGCTCTTTTACCTGTAAAAAAAAGAACCCCCCAACATTACAACCCACCACCCACACATCCCTACTCTAAAACCCACCCAATCCCCCCTTAAAAAAAACTAACACTAACCCCCTGAAGATCACCCTACCTTGAGCCGTCTTCACCCAGCTGGGCACAAGTGGTCCTCCAGATGGTCCAAAGTCTTCATCCGATCGGGGCAGAAGAGGTCCTCCAGACGGCAGAAGGGCTTCATCCAGGCAGCATCTTCTATCTTCATCCTTCCGGAGCGGAGCGGGTCCATCTTCAATCCAGCCGACGCAGAGCCATCCTCTTCAAACGAAGTCCTAACGAAGAAATGAAGGTTCCTTTAAATTACGTCATCCAAGATGGCGTCCCTTGAATTCTGATTGGCTGATAGAATCCTTTCAGCCAATCTGAATTAAGGTAGGAAAAATCCTATTGGCTGATGTAATCAGCCAATCGGATTGACCTCGTATTCTATTGGCTGTTTCAATCAGCCAATCAAATGTGAGGTCAATCCTATTGGTGGATTGGATCAGCCAATCGGATTGAACTTCAATCTGATTGGATCGGATTGAACTTCAATCTGATTGGCTGATAGCATCAGCCAATAGGATTTTTCCTACCTTAATTCCGATTGGCTGATAGGATTCTATCAGCCAATTGGAATTCAAGGGACGCCATCTTGGATGACGTCATTTAAAGGAACCTTCATTCTTCGTTAGGACTTCGTTTGAAGAGGATGGCTCGGCATCGGCTGGATTGAAGATGGACCCGCTCCACTCTGGAAGGATGAAGATAGAAGATGCCGCCTGGATGAAGCCTTCTGCCGTCTGGAGGACCTCTTCTGCCCCGATCGGATGAAGACTTTGGACCCTCTGGAGGACCACTTGTGCCCGGCTGGGTGAAGACGGCTCAAGGTAGGGTGATTTTCAGGGGGTTAGTGTTAGGATTTTTAAGGGGGATTGGGTGGGTTTTAGAGTAGGGGTGTGTGGGTGGTGGGTTGTAATGTTGGGGGGGTATTGTATTTTTTTTTTTACAGGTAAAAGAGCTAATTACTTTGGAGCAGTGCCCCGCAAAAGGCCCTTTTAAGGGCTATTTGTAATTTAGTATAGGGTAGGGAAATTTTATTATTTTGGGGGGCTTTTTTATTTTATTAGGGGGATTAGATTAGGTGTAATTAGTTTAAAATTCTTGTAATTCTTTTTTTTTCTGTAATTTAGTTTATTTCATTTAATTGAAATTAATTGTAGGTAGTTTAGGTAATTAGTTAATGATAGTTTAGTGTTAGGTGTAATTGTAACTTAGGTTAGGGTTTATTTTACAGGTAATTTTGTACTTATTTTAGCTAGGTAGTTATTAAATAGTTATAAATAATTATAAATAAATAGTTGCCTGTAAAATAAAAATAAATTCTAAACTAGCTACAATGTAGCTATTAGTTATATTGTAGCTAGCTTAGGGTTTATTTTATCGCTAATATTTAGTTTTAAAAAGGATTAATTTATTTAATTATGTTAAATTAATTTAGTTTAATTTACATTATATTTAAGTTAGGGGGGTTAGGGTTAGGGTTAGACTTAGGTTTAGGGGTTAATAACTTTATTATAGTAGCGGCAACGTTGGGATCGGAAGATTAGGGGTTAATAAAATTTAACTAGTGTTTGTGAGGCAGGAGTGCGGCAGTTTAGGGATTAATACATTTTTAAAGTGGCAGCGATGTCCGGTCGGCAGATTAGGGGTTAATAATTACAGGTAGGTGGCAGGGACATTGGGGAAGGCAGATTAGGGGTTAATAAATATAATGTAGGTGTCAGCGATGTTAGGGGCAGCAGATTAGGGGTTCATAGGTATAATGTAGGTGGTGGCGATGTCCGGTCGGCAGATTAGGGGTTAAAAATGTTATTTTAGTATTTGCGATGTGGGGGGACCTCGGTTTATGGGTTAATAGGTAGTTTATGGGTGTTAGTGTACTTTGTAGCACTTTAGTTATGAGCTTTATATTCCGGGGTTGCCCATAAAACTCTTAACTACTGACTTTTAAATGCGGTAGGAGTCTGGACAGGAGACGATCTACCGCTCACTTCTTCCAAGACTCGTAATACCAGCATTAGGCAAATCCCATTAAAAAGATAGGATACGCAATTGACGTAAGGAGATTTGCGGTAGCCTCGAGTCGCGGAATAAATGTGAGCGGTACACCTGTACCTGCCAGACTCGTAATACCAACGGGCGTTAAAAAGCAGCGTTGGGACCTCTCAACGCTGCTTTTAAGGCTAACGCAAGACTCGTGGTCTAGGCATTGGAAAAGGTACCGCAAGATACCACACACTTTGAGAACCCAGAGAAGCTACAAGGCCCTTCTAATGAAGGGGACTGGTCTACGCGGAGCACCCCAATACCAAATAGGTTGGATGTCTCCCTAACTATTGCTACCACCCAATATAAGCTGCATTCTATCCAGCTGATGAAACCCAACTGGCAAATGGAGAAGCTGTATCCTAGGCCCTATTTACAGCATGGAGATCTCCTGCTCTCAACTATTTTGCTTTGTGTCAGGGAATCGTGCAGCACAGCGGTTCTAGCAAGTGGCGAAGACCATGCCATGCCTCAACACCGAAGCCCCGGGAAGCAGATACTAGAGGAAGAGAATCAGTGCCTATATTTCATTGCATTAGATCGGGGATAGGCTGAGGACCTCTCTGTGATGACATTCCTTTTTCAGATCCTAATCTCAGATTCCGTCTGGTCGGAATGTCTAACTCTACTCTGATATAAAAAGTTTAATGCTAGCTTACATGAAAGACTTACTCTTGAATTTCTAGCATAGGACTCTTATGTTTCCACAGATACTCCACTACTTTATTTGTTAGCGATTTGGATTCAGAACAAAATACTCCTGTACAGGACTACATTATTATGCTATTGCTATATGTATATTTATGTCTCTTGTAACCCTAGATCTAATTGGGACATGCTATTCCTGCTTTCCCGGCATTAATGTTCTCATCTGCTCACTGCATTACTATTTTGTTAAGTGTTGATAACCTGGAGAGCAAGGCGTACTTTTCAACTTATATGTTCTGTCTTAAAGCCACTTGCCTGCAAATTTAAATAGGGCCTCTGTGCCTACTGGGCATAAAGATTTTTTTTTCAGTTATTACTGATAGGAGAAGCTCATCTTAGTTCAAAAGGGCAAACAATCAGCTCTATCTTTAGTTTAAATAACACTAGTAGACCGTATTGATCAAAGCTCAACCCATTTTTTTAATTAACCCTTATATAAAAACATAATGTTAGAGGAACGCATATAGATAGGGGGTCTTATGTCTATTTCATAAGTAGAGCCCTAGTATAATTTTATTACGTCAAGTGGCCTTCTAAGCTCAACAACATAAACACTCTTGTTTGGGTTTATCAATTTTTAACATCTCAACCCCAATTATGCTTACAATTATAAAAACAAATGTGTACATGTATACTATGTTTTTACATGTTTTGTATTACTTTCCTATTACTATCTCATGGCAGCCTATATGCTATTAGATGTTTATGCTAAACATTGAGAGTGGGCCCTACCCTATCTATAATGCCCTGGGTTCAGAGATGCCTGTGTACTTGAGATAAGGTGGTTTATTATTTGCGCCTGTTTTCTTTCATTATGTTATAACTGTTTTATTGCTTGAAACATATGTCACCCTGTTCTCCATCTATACCAAGGATGGGTTTTTAATCTAGTATTCCTGTTTAGTTATCATCAAGTTTGGATGAATGTTTAAACTGTGCTATAAGGATATCATTTTTTTTTGCCCTATGTTGTTTAACACTTAACACTTAGCTTATTATATTCTCTTCTCTCAAGCCTCGTGGTACAGACTACGCAACCTCTAATTTTACCACATAGACCATGAGGCCTACTTATCAAGCCGTCCAGGTCTGTCTTTAATATTGACTGGACCCGGGGCAAACATTTTCTTGGCCCTCCCCATGCAATTTCGCTCTCCACCCTAACATCCCAAAAAACTACTAAATCAATTTATTTTATAGTTTTTTTTTAATTATTAGCCCAGCACAGCAGTGGATCATCCACTGCTGGGCTAATCATTTAAAAAAATGAAATAAATTGCAATATGTGAAACTGGACCTAAGCAATACTAATAAGTAAATAAATATGTAAATTCCTCCACTGTGGATTCATTTAATATGCTTTTGAATGTGATTCTGGTGTGAGGTTAGCTGGTTAAAGAGATTTAGGGCAGCCAACAGGAGCAAGCAAGGTAAAGACTGATAAGGAAGCATGGAGGTGCAGACAATATAAGTTTACTGACTGGAACAGCAGAACTACTATGGCAAGCTGTAAAATCTGAGACAGAGAGAAAAAAAAAACCCTATAAAAATAAATCTTACCTTAATTTGTGAAGTATCAGCATGACAGTATACATCAGCCACAGCAGCACATGTCACTTCTTTGCTAGGAACAAGTTCCCTCTCACCCTGCAGTAGACAATGCTGCATGGGGGAGGGGCATGTGTGCACTTACTTATTCTTCCCACTGACACCTTTCTACAAAGCACTGTTCCCCTAACAAACTTTGGTTAGTTGATCTTAGGGCCACAGCAGAAAAAGCAGGGTTAAGGGGACCAGCAGACTGGATGTGATGCTGTCTGCCCAAGGCTGCATAGATACAGTGTGAGATGAGTCACACAGTCTCAAGACTGAAGAGAGCAGTGTGTGCAGCTGCACAGATGCTAAAATCCTCATGTGCCTGCCACTCCAGCTTTCTGCTGCATGCACCTACAGTCAGCCCTACCCAGAAACAATCCCCACCACCAGAGCAGGACCTTTTCTGATGCAGTGGCATTGGCTGGATGCTGAGTTAGGGCTTAGCATTCAGTGCTGCACAGTGCACATCTAAAACAGCACATGGCACTAGCTTGGCATGTCACATGACACCAGCACGGTCTGTCACAGTTTCTCACAAATAAATATAAGCAAAGAACTTTTGACTGTGACAGTATTAGGACTAACTGTGTGTGTGTCCCATATCACATGACATCAGCAGTCTGGCATGAACCCCAATTTTTTTTTATTTTTTTTAGGACTCTTGGGTCCCTCACCAAAGACTGGGCCCTGGGCAGCTGCCCCTTTTGCCCTGTGTTAAAGACAGCCCTGAAGCTGTCAACTTACTTGCATTCGGACTGCACCAATACGCTCGCCTAAGATCGCCTAACATTGCGGCCGTGGACCTGATACGCTCTCCATATTTAACAAATAAGCTGTCAAAAAGCCACGCACCAAGTCCGATGTGATGAGCAGCAGACTGTTGCTAACTAGCATTCATCGATCTCGCTGCTATTCGGCTTTTTCCCAGCTTTATTTATATCCTATCACTAAACACTGCCGCTATACTAAAATGTTTAACCCCTATCCCACAGCTCCCAGACCCCGCTGCAGCTAAATAAAATTATTAACCCCTATCCCGCTGCTCCCTGACACCGCCGCAACTCTAATAAACGCATTAACCCCTATTTCGCCGCTCCCAGACCACGCCGCAACTAACTAAATATATTAACCCCTAAACCTCTGGCCTCCCACATCACTACCACTTACTAAACCTATTAACCCCTAAACCACCAGACCCCCACATCGCCATAAATTAAATTAACCTATTAACCCCTAAACCTAACAACCCACTAACTTTATATTACATATTAACTCATCCCTATCTTATAATCAATTTAAACTTACCTTTAGATTTAAATTAAACTATATTAAACTAATAATTAACTTACCCTAACTGTTATACTAAAATTACATTAAACTATATTAAACTAATAATTAACCTACCCTAACTGTTATACTAAAATTACATTAAACTATATTAAACTAATAATTAATCTACCCTAACTGTTATACTAAATTACATTAAACTACAAATTAAATTAACTATATTATATACAGTATTTAAAAACCTAACCCTACTCAAATAATTTAAATCTACTATTACAAATTACAACGTTACCAAAAACTGACAACTAAGTTACAAAAAAATAACAAACACTAAGTTACAAAAAAAAATAAACACTAAGTTACACAAAATAAAAAATAAATTATCAAAGATTTAAACTAATTTACACCTAATCTAAGAGCCCTGTGAAAATAAAAAAGCCCCCCCCAAAATAAAAAAAAAAACCTAGCCTGCAATAAACTACCAATGGCCCTTAAAAGGGCCTTTTGCGGGGCATTGCCCCAAAGAAATCAGCTCTTTTACCTGTAAAAAAAAATACAAACAACCCCCTTAATTTTTAATTTTAGATTAGGGTTTGGGCTTTTGAAAAAGAGCTAAATGCCCTTTTAGGGGAAATGCCCATACAAATGCCCTTTTCAGGGCAATGGGGAGCTTAGGTTTTTTAGATTAGGTTTTTATTTGGGGGGTTGGTTGTGTAGGTGGTGGGTTTTACTGTTGGGGGGTTGTTTGTATTTTTTTTACAGGTAAAAGAGCTGATTTCTTTGGGGCAATGCCCCGCAAAAGGCCCTTTTAAGGGCCATTTGTAGTTTATTGTAGGCTAGGTTTTTTTTTTTATTTTGGGGGGCTTTTTTATTTTCATAGGGTTCTTAGATTAGGTGTAATTAGTTAAATCTGTGATAATTTATTTTTTATTTTGTGTAACTTAGTGTTTATTTTTTTTGTAACAGTGTTTGTTATTTGTGTAACTTAGTTGTTAGTTTTTGGTAACTTTGTAATTTGTAATAGTAGATTTAAATTATTTGAGTAGGGTTAGGTTTTTAAATATATAATATATTTAATTTAATTTGTAGTTTAATGTAATTTTAGTATAACAGTTAGGGTAGATTAATTAATAGTTTAATATAGTTTAATATAATTATAGGATAATAGGGTAGGTTAATTATTAGTTTAATATAGTTTAATTTAAATCTAAAGGTAAGTTTAAATTATTATAAGATAGGGATGATTTAATATTTAATATAAAGTTAGCGGGTTGTTAGGTTTAGGGGTTAATAGGTTTAGTAAGTGGTACTGATGTGGGAGGCCAGGGGTTTAGGGGTTAATAACATAATGTAGGTGGCGTCAGTGTCAGGCGGCAGATTAAGGGTTAATAACATAATGTAGGTGGCAGCGTGTCGGGCGGCAGATTAGGGGTTAATAACATAATGTAGGTGGCGGGCGGTGTTGGGGTGGCAGATTAGGGGTTAATAAGTATAATGTAGGTGGCGGCGTGTGGCGGTGCGGCAGATTAGGGGTTAATAAGTATAATGTAGGTGGAGGCGGTGTCCTGGGCGGCAGAATAGGGGTTAATAAGTATAATGTAGGTGGCGGCGGGTGTCGGGGCAGCAGATTAGGGGTGTTTAGACTCTGGGCTTATGTTAGGGTGTTAGGTGTAAACGTTACTTTTATTCTACCATAGAAATCAGTGGGGTATCGGGCAGCAGCGAACATGAGCTATCACTGCTTTCAGACTCCCATTGATTCCTAATGGCATCCGCCGCCTCCATGGCGGCGGATTGAAAAGCAGGTACGCTGGGTCGGAATAGTTGCGAGCGTACCTGGTAGATATTTGTTAACTAGCAAAAGTAGTTAGATAGTGCCGAATTTGCATTCGGAACATCTGTAATGACGTAAGCATCGATCTGTGTCGGACTGAGACAGGCGGATCGTATGTTACGTCACAAATTTCAACTTTTGCCGGTCTGTAGGCTTTGATAAATAAGGGGGAATCAAGCTCGCCACAATTACGCTGTGAAATTCCAGTGTATTTGCGGTTGAGGACTTGATAAATAGGCCTCCATATCTGTAACAGTGGCTATATTGCAATCTCTATATCATTTTATCCCATTTCTTATAATTCTATCTTGAGAATTGAGAGATACTACTGATCACCCATATTGGTCTTATTATGATCATATAGCAATAACTTTGGTTAAACAGGTTGATGTCATGTTACATTTATATAAAAAATTTTGCAACACCATTATACTCTTGTTATATTTATCCCTTAGCTATTTAACACTTCAGAGGTTGGTTCCGCTCCCCCCCCCCCACACTTTTATACAGTTCCCTGGTGACCAGTTGCTGGAACGATAGATGACATGCCGATGCTTCAGCAGATGTAGGAAGATTTCTGAGAATAGGCATATTTTTCAGACACATTATAGCTCTTACAAAGGGATTCTAGGTATTTGAGAGGGGAAACCTTTCAATTACCCTGTTAGTTGCTACTAGAATCTGGTTCTACCCAAGGGCCCTGGGGGGAGCCGAGTCCTGAGCATTAACCCATAGGGTATGGCCCCTTAAATGCATATAAGCCTACTATATGCAAATTCTTTGATTATTCAATTTTTTTTACAAACAGGCATATACTTTCTTCCTTGTTTCCTCTACTTCAACTTTACATCTCCTAGCCTGCTGGGGCATTGCCGGTGGTCCTTATTTTCTTTCATTTGTATACATACAACGGCTACACATATTTTATTCACTTACTATTTTACAGGTAGCTTTTTTTCTATTATAGCTGCTGGCCTTTTCACCACCGTTTCCCCAACAACCTAAAAGTACTCTGGTATCTACAAATTTCGCCCAGAGACTTAAAGGGGCCTATCTATCAAGCTCCGAATGGAGCATGATGCCTCGTGTTTCTGGCGAGCCTGCAGGCTCGCCAGAAACAGCGGTTATGAAGCAGCGGTCACAAAGACCGCTGCTCCATAACCTGTCCGCCCTGCTCAGAGGCAGGTGGACAGACATCGCCGGAAATCAATCCGATTGAGTGCGATCGGGTTGATTGACACCCCCCTGCTGGCGGCCCATTGGCCGCGAGTCTGCAGGGGGCGGCGTTGCCAACACAGCAGCTCTTGTGAGCTGC